>NC_051388.1:53084866-53102118 GCF_015228065.2 Penaeus monodon | reverse complement strand
CTGATAGTAGATAATCAGACCACGATAGAAGATAATAAAACTTTTTTCGATGCCCTTTCTTCGAATTATCTTATTATTTTTTTTATTATTGTTATATTATTTTTATTATCATCATTCATTTTTAGTTATTTTTTTCTTATTTATCCACTTTTTTTCCCCTAATTTCTTTTCTTATCCCTTCCCCCTCCTCCCCCGTCTTCTTCTTTTTCTTCTTCTTCTTTTCTTCCTTTTTCCCTCTTTTTCTTTGCCTTCCATTTATTCCTCTCCTCCTCTTTATTATGATTCATTTGCTTTTTCTTTTTTTCCCCTCCCCCCCCTCTTCCTCTTCCTTCCCCACCTTTTCCTCCTCCTCCTCTTCCTCTTTTTCCTCCCCCTTTTTCCTCCTCCCCCCCCCCTTTTCCTCTCCTCCCCCTTTCCCCTTTTTCCCCTCCCCCCCCTCCCACCCCCTCCCTTTCCTCCCCCTCCCCTCTTCTTTCCTACATACTTTTCCCTTTTTTACCTTTACCTTCTGTTTTCCGTCTGCCCCTAATTTCCTTTTTTTATTTTTCCCTCCTTTTGCTTTTTTTACTTCTACTCCCCTCTTTTTCTTTTACCCTCTTACCCTTTTTCCCCCTTTTTTCCTCCCCCCCTTTCCTCTTCCCCTTCCTCCCCTCCCTCCCCCTTCCTTTTTCCCTTTTCCCCCTCCTCCCTTTTCCCCTCCTTCTCCCCCTTTTTCCCTTTTCTTCTTTTTCTCTTCTCCTTTTTTTTTATTTCCCCCTCCTTTTTTTCCCTTTTTCCCTTCCTCTTTCTTTTCCCCCCCTCCTTTTTTTCCTCTTCCTTCCCCTCTTCACCCTCTTTTTTTTTCCTCTCCTTTTTTTTTTCCCTTTTTCCTCTTCTTCCTCCTCTTCCTTTTCCCCTTTCCTCTTCCTCACGAAAAACGCCCTTTCAGAAACAGTCTTTTTTCTTTGCAACCCGAACTGACTACATCGGAACCCCGAAGTTCTCTTTTTTGGGAGACAAACAGCCTCCCTAATTGACATTAATAACGAGGGGTTTTGGCAAAAAATAGGGGCAATTATTCGACAGAAGGAATCACTTTTTTAACCTCCGGGGTTTGGGGATGTAGGGGAATCGCATTCTTCACCTAGGGGCGGTTTTTTTATTACCATAATCTGCATTTTAAACAGGCCCCAAGATATTCTCTTAAGGCATTTTGCCCTGGGGGGCGAAAACTTAAGGGCCGGCCTGTTAATTCCCGGGGGGGGAAAAAAAACGGGCGTGGTGAAAGTGGGTTAATTTTTTTTTAAAGAATTTTTTTTTTTTTTTTTTTTTTTTTAATTTTTTAAACCCAATTATATGATAGACTCGTCTTGGGCTAATGTAGTATGGAGTTCTTTTTTTTTTAAAAGAAAAAAAAAACTATTTGTCGTGTCTTAATTTTATCTAACAACGTCTAAGACCCACTTTGTTTCAAGTAAAGATCGCTTTACTCAATTTTATTAAAATTAAAAGATTAAAGTCATTTTGGATTTTTAAGACCTTTTCCGGGGCACGAAAATCGTTTAGAAAAAAACGATGCTAATTAACTTGGTTTTTTTTTTATTTTTTTATTTTTTTTTTCTTTCTTTATAAAGAGATGGGTATTTAATTACGTTATTTTTATCTATTATGTCTATATATATATTAATATATAATATATATTTAAAATATATATATATTATATATATATTAAATATATATATAATATAATATATCTACACACACACACAACACACACAATAATAAATATATATAATATATAATATATTATTATATTATATATATATATATATATATACAAAATATATAATGTATGTATGGACACACACATAATATATATTTATATGTAATATATAATATAATATAAAATATATATAATAAATAAATTATATATAAATATATATATATGTAAACATATATATGCACACACACACAGAGATAATTATAACAAATGTATCTGTTTATATATTTATATTTATTTAAATTTTTACTATTTAATATATTTTAAAAATTTATAAATTTTTTAAAAATTTCCCAAAACATTTTCAAGATATATTTTTACTATATAATATATATATAATATTATATATTAATATAAATATTATAATATGTATGTATGTATGTATGTTGTTTTACGTATTTTTGGCAAAAATTACATTTCATTTATATATTTTATATATATATATATAAAATATATATATATATAATATAATATATATTTATATATATATTCATATATATTTTTGAAAAAATTTTATTATATATTATTTATTTTTTAAGTATTTTTTTACTTGTTATATATTATATTATATATTTTATTTTTTATTATATTTATTTTATAATTTTATATATATATTATATATAATATATATTTTTAATTTATATATATACTATAATATAATATATTATTTTTATGTTTATATTTTTAATTTATTTTAACTTTATTATATTAAAATAAAATTTAATTTTATTTTTTATTTCATTTTTTATGTTTTATATTTTTAAAATTCTTTATTTATATTCTATATATTTTATATATCTTTATTTTTTATAAATATATGTATAATGTATATATATATTATATATATATATTATATAATTATATATATAATATTATATATAATGTTTAATATCTGTATGTATATACCAATCAATATAGTGGTGATGTGATAAGACTGAGTCAGATAATCTTTATTTTTTTTTCCGTCTTTTTTTAGGCACCAAACCCTTCCCAATCACCCCTTTTTGGGAAGACATTCATCATGGAGGTTTTGCAAACATTTTCAGGAATTGTTAGTCAAAGGTCATGCAGGTTTTTGATGACATTTGATATGTGATGAAAAATAGAGGAAATTGATGTGTTCAAAGGGCGAAATGATTGGAATACAGATGATCTTTTCAAGTAAGGGGTTTGGCAATGAAGACAAAAAGCATGTTCCTAAGAAAACAAACTACCATGTGTAAAAAAAATTCCTATTTCTTTTTAAAAAAAATGTATGGACAGAAAGGGAAGACTGTCCTTAAAGGGGGAAAGCCAAAAAAAATGAAAAAAAAAATATGAATAAACTCAAATAAAATTAACCCCTGTAACCCAAAATTACCCTTTATCAAACCTTTCAAATAGAAAATTTTATCCTACCTAAAAAGCTCCCTTTTTAAATTTACCCCCCCCTTCCCCTTCCCTTTCCCCCCCTTCCCCACCCCCCCTACCTTTCCCCTTTCCCCTTTCCCTTTCCCCCCCTCCCCCCCTCCCCTTCCCTTCCCTCCCCCCTCCCTCCCCCTTCCCTTCCCTCATTACAGAAATACGGAATGAGTCTTTCCAGTAAGTCCCTCCCCTTTCCCCCTTTCGAAAAATCATGGCACCCACGGCTCTCATTTTAAAGGAAAAATAAAATCATTCTAGCGTGCACGTCTCGTTAAAAAAAGGTCCTGGCCCCTTGTTGAAAATAATCGTTGACGCTAATGCTAAGTAAGGTGGTTGCTTTTGTGTTTGTCTGTTTTTTCTGTGGATAATGGTGTTTTTATTAAAGGGAGTGCGTCTTTTGGGGGAAGGTTGTGGTTTTGTTTTTTTCTTTTTTTTTTCTTTTTTGTTTTTGTTCAGTTATTTTGTTTTTCTCATTCCTCTCGTCCTTGTTTTTTTCTTTGTTTTTTGTCTTTCTAATTTTTTTTCTCTCTTCTTCAACTCTTGTCTTCCCATTTTTCTTTCTTTTATTTATTTCCTTCTTCCCCTCTTTCCGCTTTTCTTTTCTCTTTTTTTCGATTTCTTTTCTCTCCCCCATGCAGCAAAAAAAAATTTTTTTATTCAGGTTTCGAGTAGATTCAAAACTTTATGATTTAGGTTTCCTTTTAAAAGGGAATATGATTTGTTCATCCTTTTTTTCTCTATATAACAGTTTCTGGATTGGGTTATACATTTAAGACTTTTTTAAAAGGAGAAATTAACTGGTCAAAAAAATACACTGGCTCGCCCCTCTTTAGGTCGTCATTAAGTCTGGCTGGCCCTTTTTCCCCTTCAGAAATATACAACGTTTTCAAGAACTGGCCCGTCTACCCACTACCCCTTCCTCTCTCTACACGACAGGCACTTCAGCCATATCGGGGCGTGGACCGATCAACCACGACGTTCATCAGCCCATCGTGACCTCGCCAGGTCGCCCTGCCCTGGCCCCCTCCAGGTCGCCTCGTGAAATGGCCATTTCGGTTTTCCAGGTCGCGAGTTCCAATCCCTGTAGAGGGAGTAGGTAGGCGCTGTCGAGCTTTTTTCCTGGAGGTGGGACGCCCTCGTGCCGATCTTGGACGTCCCACTCAAGCCAGGAAAAAAGTGACGGTCCACGCCGTCTGGGGGTCTTCCATGAGCCAGGGCTTCATAGAATCAAAGGGGAAATGTAGTCATGTTGAAGGTCAGGCAAGTGCTGTTAGGAGGAAAAGGGATATCCAGAACACGAGGTGAACCTCGCCTTTTTCTTTGTTTTTGCTTATAAAGGGGACCCTGGTAGGGCCCGACTAATGCCCCCCCGGTTTTAGATAATGTATTGGGAAGGTTGAGTTATGCTTTTATGATCTAGGGGAGACGGGTTGTAGGTGCCAAGGGGGTCAGTCGGGTCAGTGGGGGTCAGCGGACAGAGGGTGGGGATTTTGGGAATTTTAAAAATTTGTTGTATTAATGGGGTTTTGATATGTTTATGTTTTTTTTCTTTATATTTATTGCACTGCTTTGAATGAAAAAAACTTCCCGAATTTTTTTAAAAATGCCTTTTAAAAAACAGATTCATAGCGGATAAAGTTGTTGTGTGTGTAATAAATTTAAAATATTTATATTATAAAATATATATTTAAAATATAATTTTTTTTATTTTAAAATTCAATAAACCAAAGAAAGTATATTTAATATGCATATATATATAATATTTATAATTTTATATATAATATATATATAATAATATAAAATATAATAATATATTATATATATATATTATATTAAAAATTTTATAAATTAAACATTTTTTTATGAATAAAAATTGAATTATATATATATAAATATAAAATATATAATATTTTTATTATATATATATATATTTTACATATATATACACACAACGCTCATAAATATAGTATATGTAAAATTTACACTATATGTATATATAGTAAGAGTGTATATTTAGTTATATAAAAATATATTTTAAAAAATTATATAAGCATATATATATATATATTATATATTATATATATTTAAAATTATATATATAAAACAACATATATATAGGAAGAAAGGGCCCCCAATGCAATAACTAATTTTTTCTTTGGGGGCTTTTTTCCAGTATCTACACGAAGAGGTTTTACTTTTATATATGATATATATATACAATATATACAAATAATAGACACACACACACACACACAACACACACACATACCACACACACACACACACACAACATGCATAATTATCATATAATATAATATATTATATATATATATATTATATATATATATAAACCCACACACATTATATATATTTATTATATACATAACATATTAAACACACACACACACACACCACACACCACACAAACACACACACACACCACACACACCACCACACACACATATATATACATATACATATATATAAAACACATACACACATACATATGTACACACACACACACACACACACATATATATATATTACAGGTGTCAGTAAGCAGACGAAATTTTACAAGCAGATGATGAAGTCGGAAAAAATATATACATATACGAGAAAACGAAGGCAAAACGAGTTTTTTTAAGTTTTGAATTCTTTTCGTATTGTTTCCTTTTTTAGGAATGTTTTTGTCATTTATTTATGATTCATGGTATAATAATATATAAAATTCACAGGCTATTTTCATTTCATAAAAATTTAAATTCTGAATTGACGACAAAGCTCCTTTTTTCCCGTTTTGTGTCGCCACACATATTACTTTTGGGAAAAGGATAATCTTATCAAGCAATAATAAGATATATTTATCGTTTTTATTATTGGCATATTATATTCAAAAGAAATAATAATAATAATAATAATAATAATGATAATAATAATAATGATAATAATAATACAGTATGCGTCATACAGCTGTTCTCCTTGCAACTGGAGGTTGGTTGACGGAAGACACACTGCTGAGGGTGTCCGACCGATCTGCCACGCCCTCCCCGTTCGTAGGTCTGTGGGTCGTTCCCCCCTGACCTCCTCCGGGTGCTCCTGCAGCGGCCCGGTGTTCCAAGGGCTAGTTTAACGAGTACAGGAAATGGCGAGGATCTGCCGTAGTTCTCCTCAGGCTACACCCCCTCGCCTGATATGGAACCCCCCTTTCCATCCAGGAGGCTGTAGACCCCCCCCCAACTGGGATAGAGCCCTGAAACGCCATGTTTTCACTAAAGTCTCCAAAAATTTGCTTCATTTGGGAAAGGTTGGTAGGGGGGTTTTCTGTGTGTTTGATTGATTTTTAAAATTTTTCCGCGTCAACAGAAGGTCATTAGCGGCGAATACCTTTTTAAACTAGAAATAAAAAAATTTTTTAAAACTTTAAAAATCATCAATAAATATCTTACAAATAATAAAAAATAGATTAAAAATCAAGCAAAAAATTTAGGGGCTCCTAAGTGCAAAAAATTATTGCAAAAAACATTATCCCTAATTAAATTTTATTAAAAATTTGTCTCCCAAAGGGAAAATTAAAAGACCCTCATGTCACAATCTTCCCCCAATACGTTTTTCAGTGTATAGGGGGAAAAAGTACATAGTTTTGGGGTCTGAGAATTTGCACATCTTTCCAACATTGCGACGTTAAAGGCTTTTGGCATCCTTCACAAAGTGCTTCATTTTAGCCTCTTTGGGCCCCCATGAGTCAGTCTTGTGGCCCGATTTTGTCTTTTTAAAAAAACTTCCACTTTTGGGTTTGGGAGGGATGTACCCCCAAACTGCCAAGGTACTCTAATGTCTCGCATTTTGTTTTTGGAGGTATGCCTCCTTTTTTCCCTCCATTTATCAGAAGACAACTTCTGATGCTGGGTTTCAGGTCGGTGTGTGGGAGAGGAAAACGAGCATCAAAAGGCTGAGCGGCAGCCCCTTTTGCCTTCTGATCAGCTGCTCTTTCCCCACTGATACCAACATGCGCTGGCACCAACATAGATTATCTTTTTGTGTTGACATCAGTGCAAGAAATTTTTGAACCTCCCTCCTAATGGAGTGATGATTTTAAGTTGTTTTGCTTAAAGGCAACGAGATCACAAAAATTTCCAACAAATGGTTCGTAAATCTTAGCATTTTAACTGCTTAAGGATGGCATGTACTCTGCAGTGAAGATCGGGGCGCAGAGAAAGCTGCAGACCCAATTTTCCCTTTGCTCACTGCTGCAAAACCCACGCCATTTTCAGATTTCAAACCCATCTGTATAAATTGCATCTGACCCCCGGGTATTTAGAAATGTGCTGAAAAAATTTCTCTGGGAAATTTGCTTCGTCTCCCCCCTTTTCCCAATTCACTAAATCCAGCTCAACTTGATTACCAAGGCGGAAAAATTGGGGAAATTTCCCAAAACAGCCAAACCCCTTAGTGAGACTCAAATTAAGATCTTCCACAAGATTCCTATTCTCCCCATAGGATCCTATCTTAAGGGGGTTTGAAAACCAATCGGAGAGGAATCCTGGAATCCTTTGTAGTCTGTGTAGTAAATCAGGTTCTGTTTCTCGGTGTAATAAAGAGTGGTTCCCACTCTCAGCATACAGGGACTACGGGTGAAGACCTAAAGCCCAGTAAAATTTCTGAGGCCATTATGAACCGATCTAACATCGTAGAAAAAGGGGGAGTTGCAGATGAATAATTTCACATCCATAATCAAGCTTACTACGAAAAAGCGTCGGTAAACCCCGAGTAGCTTTTGTGCGGTCTCCCAACCCAAGATAGATGTGAAAAAAACCGCAAAATATAAGGTTTTGTACCCCTTTACTTTCAACGTTTGTGTGAGGCACCCATGAAAGCCTTGAGTAAAAAATTAGCCCCAAGTACTTCACCTCTGGAAAAAATTTCAGGGGTTTGCTCCTAAATAGAGGAAGGATGGAATTTTCCTCGTTTGGGGAAAATGTTACCCATGGTCTTGTTGGGGAAAAAATTTGAACCCATATAGTTGTCCACTGTAAAACCTGATTTATTGCGCCTGCATGTGCCTTGCACATCCGTAAGTTTCCTCCTGAGCGTACAGTGTAAAGTCACCACATACAGTTACATGAGACAGAATTTGGGAACACCCTTTTAAAATTCATTTAAGCAATGGCAAACAGGGTCACTTAAAGACATCCCTTGGGGACCCCTTCCAGTGATTTCCCAGATTGAAAAAAACTGTTTCCCCCCGAACTCAAATTTTCCTGTTACGGGAAAGCTTGTAGAAGGTAGGTAAGCTCCTTTTAAGGGCCAATGTCATACAACTTCTTGATATGCCATGCTTCCAAGTAGTATCAAAGCCTTTTCAAGGTCAAAGAAGATGCTATCATGTGACGTCGCTGTGCGAAGGAATTCGTTAGCAGTTTCAATCTTACAATGCATCGTGGTGATCTAATTTCTAAACCCATTTTGAATGGATCAGCACGTTTTCCTTTTCAGCATCCTTTTAAACCCTAAAAGTTTACCATTTTCCCACAGCTTGAATCATGGTGGGGGAAATTGGTCTGTAATTTTCCCTGGGGGGAAAACCCCTTTGCCAGGTTTGGGACGAATGTTATAGACTCTTTCCATGTGGATGGCATTTGTCCCCTCCCTTAATCCCTATTAATAGGCCCCAACAAGAACTTTTGGATCTCTCTGGTAATGGATATTTTTGGGTAGGGAAAATATGTCATTTCCCTGGGGAGTCTTACGGCAGAGTGAAAAGCAGGCCCCATCTCTTGCTCAAAAATGGCAAGTTGTATGGAAGTTTGCTCAGCCCTATAAAAGAACGCCCATGGGGTTTGTTCTTTTCACCAAAAGGGGGTGAGAATGGGGGCAGTGTAAGAGCCCAGAGGAGATTCTCCAGGTTTTAGCTACTCTTTTGAAAACATCTTTTTTATCTGTGATGATTTGCCATCAATCTTCAAAGCAGGTGGTGCAGGAGACTCTTTCCAGGATCTTTCGTACCCTTTTCCCATACCATGCTAAGGGGTCCCCGATTAATCAAGGAGCATACTTTCCATGACGTCCGTCTGGCCTCCTTTTGCACTGCCTGGCCTTGGCTCGGGGCTTTTTTTAAGGATCAAGGTTCATCATGGGGCGTGTTTCAAAAGCCTTAATGCAGCTTTTCTTGCTTGACAGCTTGTTGGATTCATCAGACCACCATGGTACTGGAGGGGCGACGGGAAAGCCCTACTTTTGGAAGGATCTTTTTCGCAAGGTGAATTCGTGATGTGAAGTTTAACGCTCTGAAAACCCCTGGAAATATTCACAGCCATGCAATATGCAGTTGATCTAAAAAAATTCCGTCCGCATGTTCAAGTCCCATCTCTCACTCCATTGGCGGAAAACCATTCACCTCCTCCCAAAAATTTTGGAAAAAGGTCGTTCCATGTAAGTCTTCCTAACCTGCCAAATGAAATTCATCTGGAATCAGGGAGCAATGACAGGTCTATATTGGGGAAAGTCCCCCGTTTGAATTTGGGAAAAGTGTGGGAGTGTACTTCAATAAAACTGCATCTACTCTTAGGAGCAAAGGCTCCAAGGCCCTTCCCGAGGGGGGCACAAAGTGTCTCCCCAGAGGTGTGCCGACCATTGAAAATTTCCCCAAAAGTAGAAATGGATGTGGAAATGCCCAAAAAGATCTTCCAAATAATTTTTGTTGAATTTGTGAGGAAGGGAATAGATGCAACAATGTAAGGTCGTGTCAAGCCTATTCTACAGCCTTCACCTGCAGGTTGTCTGCAGGGGGAGGCCTGGAAGGGAATATCTTGAGTACCTTACTGCATCCTCCATGGGCCATTGTCCCAAAAATCCCTAATGGGCTTGAATTTGGGGAAACCCCTCAGGGAAATCGGATGATTTTTTCCCGGTCAAATCTCTTTTAGGCATACACAAACTGGGTTAATGAAGCTATCAATGTTGCAGTTTTCCCATTTTTCATGAAATTCCCTGACGTTTTATTGGGTTTGTGTACCAGTTCTTTAAACTATTTTTTTTTTTTCATAAGGTGTTTGGAGCACCCGTGGTCAAGGTTTGCCCTACACCTTTAGGCTGCCCTTTCCCGGACTTGGGAGAGTCTTTTGAGGGGGTTTTTTTACCCGTGGAACTAGTTTCCCCCAGGCTTCCTTTTGACAGGTCAGGATTTCTTTGCCGGACAAAGAACGGGCCGAGGTTTGCTAGGGGATTCTGCCTAGCGCGAGGCCCCTGGGTGTGTGGCAGTGGAGTGCACTGTTGAACCCCTGGGGCCCTTCCCGCGGGCCCCAAAAACCCCCTTGAAAAGAGTCTTTTAACAGATCAGGATTCCCCTTTCCTGGGGAAAGGACAAACCCGAGCCCTTTTGGGTTTAGGGGGGTTCTGCCTAGCAGCAGAGGCCCCTGTGGAATGGTGGCAGCTGGGGCGTCCCATTTAGGCCCCTGGAGCCTCACCTGATGGGTCCAAAGCCTTCTTTTGGGGGAGGGGTTTTCAATAGGGCCCCCCCATCCCACTCCGTTTCGGGGGAAAATTTGCCGAGGCGTTTCAGCAATTGGGGGGGCGAGGTTTTAAAAAAAGTGGGAAGTGTGTGGTGTAAGAAGCATTGGAAAAGGGAAGGGGTTTGGGGGGAAGGAGGAGGGCCCGAACCGAAGCAAAGGATTTTTCCCGGCTGTCAAACAAACACGGGGGACGTCGCTTTGCCCCTGGAAAAAATAACTTTCTCCTTTCTCCTTATTATCAATACTTCTTTTTCCCAAATTTGTACCCTTTTTCACTGCTTTTGAAGAAACTCATGAGCTTCTTTGCGTGGTAACACTATTGGACCTGGACAGTTGTCATTCCTTGGGACCTTCGTACCACCTTTTAAAACATATTTTGGTTTTTCCATTTTTTTAAAAGGCAAGAGTTTTGGGTTCCTGCCATAACCCTGGCGTGGAAGCACCGCATAGGGTTGGGTACATTTTGGCTTTCCTTGAGGTTTCCATGCAACTTAACGATTCTGGAAGGGCCAAAGTTTAAAATTAGAAGGAGAGCTGTGTAGACTGTTCCCAAAACCCTCAACTTTTTTCTTTTAAAATTTACTGCCCACATTAAAATTTTCAGTTCCTCTAACGTTTCTCCTCAGAATACCTCACAGGTTCGGGAAAAGACAATTCCCTTACACTGTTGAGGGTTTTGTGAGGAGAACATGAAACTTTAGCCCCCGGAAGTCCCAAACGCACGCAGACGGTCCCCTCTCGTCTGGTGACGAAACCTCAACTATTGGCTACTTCGCTGTGGGGTGATGCGAGGGTCACGTTGAACTTTTAACAATTTTTTTGATGTACTTCGAAAATATCAAATTCTGATTGAAAACCCCTTTAATGGTCTTAACTACCAGGTACTTAATAGAAATGTTTTCAATTTACCAGGTAAGATTTCCCCTTGGGATTGAGGAGGGCTTTTCCCCCTTTTACCTGTTTTTTGGGCCCGGGAACCATTACGATTCCCCCTTTTTCCCTTTTGGGAAACGGAAAAGGGTTTCCCAAAATGACAAATGTGGTTCAGAGGGGAAAGGTCGGGGATTGCGTAGGTGTCAGGGAGAGAGCTAGATCTTTTTTTAAATTTTTAGTACTATACAAATTTGGGTTTTCATTTTTCCCCAACCCCCCACCCACCATGGGGTCCAACGAGGGGAAGCTTTTTTGGGGGGTCAAAATCTCCCAAACAGCCACAGGGGGAATGGGAAATATACGCAGCCACTATACATACTGATGGCAGTGCGGGACCTATGCGGGGACCCACTAAATAACCTGCTTGACCCTACCAAATTTTACCAGCCCATTGCTTGACCGGGGGGTTATCAAGCCGCCCGCTAACCAGAATAAAGGGCCAAAAAGGGTGTTTCTAGCTGCAGGGGGCAGCGTCAGCATCGTCAACCCCCCAGGGGCTCCGTTCCTGGGAAAACGGGATCCAGCACGGCAAAACACGTGGGAGAGTTTTTCCCTTTGGGCCCAAAATGGAAAAACCAGGGGTGGGTGCACCACCCCTCTCTGGCCTTGGTCACCCGAAACCCTTTTGTTATCCTCATGGTGACCCCTCCGTATGGGGGCCCTCTGCCCGGCTCACCAGATCTTTGGGACCTCAAGCCCCCCCACCGCGGCAAGGCGGCTTCCCATTAGGGGGGGGATGTCTGTGGGGGTTTGGTTGTTTTAGTACGTGTAAAGAGACTCGGAACCGGGTCCACGGGGTCGTTCGGGTCAAATAGCAGTTGGGGTTTTTTTTTCCGTTTTCTTGCATTTATTCTATATGATATTTGCCCCAGTGAGTATTTACATTTTTTTTATTACGGCAATACCTCTTACTGTTCCCAAATAACCAAAAAAAGCGTTTCATTAAGTGCTTTTGTTTAAACTATATTGATGTTGGAATGCGAGCTATGTTTTTAATAATAATCTTCACTTTTGGGAAAAAATTATTGCAACAAATTTTCACATTCTCCACTGAAAAGTTCACTAAATTTAAGATAACTTTCCCCTTTAAATTTAAAAATCTAATAATTAGTTTTTTTATTCGCCTGAGAAGAACTTTGAAGACTTTCTACTTTCGATTGTTTTTATATATGGGTGTTTTCCTGTCACTGGACACTTTATGTTTTTGTATTCAAGACAAATTTTTTTACCCCAAACATTGTCCTTCTGACCAGAACTGCCCGCGTGACCCCATATCTGGGGGAATAGATATTTCACAGGAAAAAAGATAAATGATAAAAAAAAACTTTTTTGATAACCTAAGATTTAATGAAGAAGTATATAGGTCGCGGAAGGAAATAACTCCGGTATGCTCCCTTGACCTCAAAAATCTCTTTAATATTATATATATAATTTCGGGGGAGATAATTATTATATCTGTAACTTGAAGGTAGAGGAATATCACCAGTGTGAAACAGTAAATTGCAATATATTCCTCGAATAAAAGATGAAAGTATAAAACCCCACACAAATACTTTTAATAACTAATAATTTTAAATAATGATAAAAAACACTTTTAATTTTTATGTAGTTTAAACCACACTTAGGGTTTTGTGATTAGAACTTAGGAAATCACGTGCAAAAAAATATGTATAAATCCACGCAAATAACAAAAAAAAAGAAACCTGGAAAAAGACAATTCGTCCATTTGCCCCGAACTGACCCAGTCGGTTCATCATCAGACGAGAAAAATAACCAAAAAGGGAAAACGAAAACTTTGTTTTAAAAGTGAATTATTGGGTATTTCCTATACCTTTTTAATCATAAATTTAATTTCTTACTGGGGCCCTTTTTCCTGGTTCCTAGTCATCATTAAATTAAAATTTTTCTTATGTGGCTTTTTTCTTTTTTTTTTAATCACTAAAATAATTTTTTTTTGGCCCTATTTTTTAATCATTAAATTTAATTTCTTATTGGGGCTTTTTCTATTATCTAATATATATTTTTTTTTTTTAGATATGGGGATAATTACACCGGCGAGTATTTCAAGTTTTTTTAACAATTAATGACCTTTTTTCTTGGAAAAAAAAAAAAACACAATGAAAAAGACTACTTTATTGAAAGTTAGATACATTTCCGAATCCCCCGGATTCCATTTTCAGGTCTTTATTCTTATAATCACAGGCTGACTCACATTTTTTCCCGGGAGCGCGGGCCGACGACCACAACGACCCCCCTCGACCCCTCCGCCAAGTCGCCCTCGTCAACTTGATAGAAAAAGTGCTATTATTTATCTTTTTTTGTTTATCAGATGTGTTGGAATACGTTTTTTTTTTCTTTCTTAAGGATAGTAAACTTGATAAAAAAATTTTTTTTTATTTTACCCTTTTTTGTTTGTCCCTTTTTTTTTTGTCTTCAATGTCTAGAAACATATTCAAAAATTTTTTTCACGCTGTCTCGGTTACAATGTTCAATAATCAAATGAAACGTTCAGACAAATGTTATGAATTGTGTAGTTACGTTTTAGAATTATTTGCAACGAGAACCCTTCTGAAAATCATTTAAATTGATGTTTACGACCCCAATAACTTTTTAAACTAAGAAGGTGATCCGGTTTCGTTTTTTTTTTTTTTTTTCAAGAAAAAAAGTAGATATTTCCTTTTTTGTGATATTTAGATGTAAAAGTATTCAGTCACGGGCCATAAGGACACACACATACAGACACGCACGTACACCCACGCACATAAACAAACAAACACATATATTATATTTCTTTGGTAAGTAGCTTATACAACAAATAGTTATCTGTTCGCGCAAATTTCACTGCCGTTTTAAATCATTAAGATGAGGTCATGAGGCCACACCGATAGCGGATTAATTTTTTCGTCGACCTAAGATGACCTCTCCATCAATATACAGTTTCTAAGGTAAATTGATTTGGAAGTTGACAACACGCACGCTATAGGGTGTTTCCAAACACAAACCAATACCCCTCGACCATCATACTCGCGAAATATACAATATGTTGCAGTATCATTATATGTTTACCAAGATTGTGTAGTAACAGGTGCCCTATGAGTGAAAGGGCATTGAACCATGACCATTAACATTAATGACTACATTTACTACATTGATAAAAAGGCCTCATTACCCATTCATTTGCCCTCACACAATCGGCACTGCAAGCGAAAGCATAGGAGTAAAATAGGATTCTTTATTATCAAACTGTATTCAGTCGCTTACAATATCTCAAAAGTTTAAGTAAAAGAAATGGAAGACTTAGGATTTGTCACGCAACTGATCTTCTTGCAACAGAACGCTGGGTGACGGAAGACACACTGCTGAGGGTGTCCTGCTGATCTGCCACGCCCCCCAGAAGCGTCATCGTCAGGGCTGCCAGGTCGTTCTCCTAAGCCTCCTCCAGGTCGCCACCTGCAGCGGCTACTTCGGTGTTCCAAGCGGCCAGTTCCAGCTGACTGTACAGGGAATGGACGAGGATCTGCCGAAGATTCTCCTCAGGCTCACACGTCCTCGCAGCTGATATGGACACGCCCCATTCCATCCAGGAGGCTGTAGACACGCCCACAACCTGGGATAGAGACCTGTCAAACGCCATGTTTTCACTGAAGTCTCCAAAAGTTGCATTCATGTTGGAAGTCTGGTAGAGTGCAGTGTGAGGTTGGTTGTGTTTATGTGTGTGTAAAGAGACTCGGATACTGGGTCACACTGGGTCAGTTCGGGTCAAATAGAAAGATTGTGATTTTTTTTTCAGTTTTCTTGTCTTTTATTTCTATATGAAAGTTGCACCAGTGAGTATTTACATTTATTTTATTACGCGCAATACCTCTTACTGTTCCAATCATAACCAGAAAAAGCAGATCATTAAGTGTTTTTGTTTAAACTGATATTAGATGTTGGAATGCGAGCTATGTTTATAATTAATACATCTTACACATTTGAGAAATATATTGCAACAATATTATTTACATTCTCTCACTGATAATGTTCACTCAATTTAATGATAACGTTCAGCCTTAAAGTTACAAATCATAATAATTAGTTATTTATTCGCCTGATGAAGAAATCTTGAAGACTTTCATACGTTACGATTTGATTTTATATATGGGTGTTTTCCTGTCACTGTGTACACGTTACTGCGTTTGTATTCAAGACTGAATATGTTTACCTCCATTAACTATCTGTCCTTCTGACCAGAACTGACCCAGCGTGACCCGATATCTGGGTGAATATGTATATTTCACAGGAAGTAGATAAATGATAAAAAAAACTTTTATGATAACCTCATAGATTAATGAAGAAGTTATATGAGGTCGACGGAAGGAAATAATCTCCGGTATGCTCCCTTGACCTCATAAAATCTTATTAATATTTATATCATATAATACTTCTGGGGAGATAATTATTATGATCTGTAACTTGAAGGTAGAGTGAATATCACCAGTGTGAACAGTAATATTGCAATATATTCCTCGAATATAAGATGTATCAGTTATAAACACACCACGCAAATACTTTTAATAACTAATATCAGGTTAAATAATGATAAAAAACACTTTGTAATCTTTATGTAGTTTAAACCATCACTTATGGTTGTGATTAGAACTGTAGGAAGTATCACGTGCAATAAAATATATATAAATACCAGCGCAAATAACAAAAACAAGAAACCTGGAACAAAGACAATTCAGTCTATTTGACCCGAACTGACTCAGTCGAGTTCATCATCAGACGAGTAAATAACCGAAAAGGAAAACGAGAAACATTGCTATTAAAGTGAATTATTGTGGCTATTTCCTATTACGTATTTAATCACTAAATTTAATTTCTTACTGTGGCCGTTTCCTGGTTCCTATGTCATCATTAAATTAAATTTCTTAATGTGGCTGTTTTCTCTCTTCTTTTTAATCACTAAATATAATTTCTTATTGTGCCTACTTATTTAATCATCCAATTTATTTTTTTATTGTGGCTGTTTTTATTATCTAATCATTTTTCCTTTTTTTAAATATCGGATAATTACACCGGCGAGTATTTTCAAATCTTTTTATACAATTAATGACCTTTATTCTTGGAAAAAAAAGAAAAAAACTACATTTATTGAAAGTTAGACTACAGTTTCGAAATTCACCTGGATTCCATCTTCAGGTCTTTATTCTTATAATCACAGGCATGACTCAGCAGCTTTCCCGGGAGCGCTGGGCCGATCGACCACAACGACCGCCCTCGACACCTCCGCCAAGTCGCCCTCGTCAACTTGATAGAAAAAGTGCTATTGTTCTATCTTTTCTTGTTTATCAGATGTGTTGGAATACGAATGTTTATTTTTCTTTCTTTCTTTTTTAAGTGATATGTGAACTTGATAGAAAAAATGTTTTTATTTTACCTTTTCTTGTTTGTCCGATTTTTTTAGTAACATATTGCAATAATGTTGTTCACGCTGTCTCGGTTACAATGTTCAATCAATCATAATGATAACGTTCAGACTTAATGTTATGAATTGTGCTAGTTACGTTGTCAGAATTATTAGCAAGGAGATTCCCTTCTGAAATAATCATTAAGCTTGCATGACTTCACTCAACCTCAGATAACTTTTTTAAACTAAAAAAGGT
>NC_051388.1:53071669-53084766 GCF_015228065.2 Penaeus monodon | reverse complement strand
TGTAAAAATATTCAGTCACGGGCCATAAGGACACACACATACAGACACGCACGTACACACACGCACATAAACAAACAAACAAATATTATATTTCTTTGGTAAGTAGCTTATACAAATAGTTATACTGTTCGCGCAAATTTCACTGCCGTTTTAAATCATTAAGATGAGGTCATGAGGCCACACCGATAGCGGATTCATTTTTTCGTCGACCTAAGATGACCTCTCCATCAATATACAGTTTCTAAGATAAATTGATTTGGAAGTTGACAACACGCACGCTTATAGGGAGTTTCCAAACACAAACCAATACCCCTCGACCATCATACTCGCGAAATATACAATATGTTGCAGTATCATTATATGTTTACCAAGATTGTGTAGTAACAGGTGCCCTATGAGTGAAAGGGCATTGACCCATGACCATTAACATTAATGACTACATTTACTACATTGATAAAAAGGCCTCATTACCCATTAATTTGCCCTCACACAATCGGCACTGCAAGCGAAAGCATAGGAGTAAAATATGATTCTTTATTATCAAACTATATTCAGTCGCTTACAATATGTCAAAAGTTTAAGTAAAAGAAATGGAAGACTTAGGATATGTCACGCAACTGATCTTCTTGCAGCGGGACGCTGGGTGACGGAAGACACACTGCTGAGGGTGTCCGACCGATCTGCCACGCCCCCCAGCAGCGTCATCGTCAGGTCTGCCAGGTCGTTCTCCTCCTGAGCCTCCTCCAGATCGCCTCCTGCAGCGGCCACTTCGGTGTTCCAAGCGGCCAGTTCCAGCTGGCTGTACAGGGAATGGACGAGGATCTGCCGAAGATTCTCCTCAGGCTCACACGCCCTCGCAGCTGATATGGACACGCCCCATTCCATCCAGGAGGCTGTAGACAAGCCCACAACCTGGGATAGAGGCCTGTCAAACGTCATGTCTTCACTGAAGTTTCCAAAAGTTGCATTCATGTTGGAAGTCTGGTGGAGTGTGTGCTGTGTGAGGTTGGTTGTGTTTATGTACGTGTAAAGAGACTCGGATACCGGGTCACACTGGGTCAGTTCGGGTCAAATGGACAGATTGTGATTTTTTTCCAGTTTTCTTGTCTTTTATTTCTATATGAAAGTTGCACCAGTGAGTATCTACGCAATACCTCTTACTGTTCCAATCATAACCAGAAAAAGCAGATCATTAAGTGTTTTTGTTTAAACTGATATTAGATGTTGGAATGCGAGCTATGTTTATAATTGATACATCTTACATATTGAGAAATATATTGCAACAATATTATTCACACTCATTGTTAATGTTCACTCAGTTTTATGATATCGTTCAGCCTTAAAGTTACAAATCATAATAATTAGTTATTTATTCGCCTGATGAAGAACTCTTGAACACTTTCATACGTTACGATTTGGTTTTATATATGGGCTGTTTTCCTTTCATTGTGTACACGTTATTGCGTTTGTATTGAAGACTGAATATGTTTACTTCCATTAAGAATCTGTACTTCTGACCATAACTGACCCAGCTTGACCCGATATTTGGGTGAATCTGTACATTTCACAGGAAGTAGATAAATGATTTAAAAAACGATTAAGATAACTTCATAGATTAATAAAGAAGTTACATGAGGTCGTCGGAAGGAAATAATCTACGGTATGACCCCTTGACCTTATAAAATCTTACTAATATTCATTTCCCATAATATTTCTGGCGAGATAATTATTATGATCTGTAACTTGAAGGTTGCGTGAATATCACCAGTGTGAACAGTAATATTGCAATATATTCCTCGAATATAAGATGTATCAGTTATAAACACACCACGCAAATACCTTTAATAACTAATATCAGGTTAAATAATGATAAAAAACACTTTGTAATCTTTATGTAGTTTAAACCATCACTTATGGTTGTGATTAGAACTGTAGGAAGTATCACGTGCAATAAAATATATATAAATACCAGCGCAAATAACAAAAACAAGAAAACTGGAACAAAGACAATTCAGTCTATTTGACCCGAACTGACTCAGTCGAGTTCATCATCAGACGAGTAAATAACCGAAAAGGAAAACGAGAAACATTGCTATTAAAGTGAATTATTGTGGCTATTTCCTATTACCTATTTAATCACTAAATTTAATTTCTTACTGTGGCCGTTTCCTGGTTCCTATGTCATCATTAAATTAAATTTCTTAATGTGGCTGTTTTCTCTTTTCTATTTAATCACTAAATATAATTTCTTTTTGTGCCTACTTATTTAATCATTAAATTTAATTTCTTATTGTGGCTGTTTCTATTATCTAATATTTTTTTTTTTTTTTTTTAGATATCGGATAATTACACCGGCGAGTATTTTCAAGTCTTTTTATACAATTCATGACCTTTATTCTTGGAAGAAAAAAAAAACACAATGCAAAGACTACATTTATTGAAAGTTAGACTACAGTTCCGAAATCCACCTGGATTCCATCTTCAGGTCTTTATTCTTATAATCACAGGCATGACTCAGCAGCTTTCCCGGGAGCGCTGGACCGATCGACCACAACGACCGCCCTCGACACCTCCGCCAAGTCGCCCTCGTCAACTTGATAGAAAAGTGTTATTATTCTATCTTTTCTTGTTTATCAGATGTGTTGGAATACGATTTTTTTTTCTTTCTTAAGTGATATGTGAACTTGATAGAAAAATGTTTTTATTTTACCTTTTCTTGTTTGTCCGATTTTTTTTTAATGTCTTCAATGTCTGAGAAACATATTGCAATAATGTTGTTCACGCTGTCTCGGTTACAATGTTCAATCAATCATAATGATAACGTTCAGACATAATGTTATGAATTGTGCTAGTTACGTTGTCAGAATTATTAGCAACGAGATTCCCTTCTGAAATAATCATTAAGCTTGCATGACTTCAGTCGACCTCAGATAACTTTTTAATCTAAGAAGGTGATCTCGGTTGCGTTTTTTTTCTATTTCAAGAAAAATGTAGATACTTTTCCTTTTTTGCTGATATTTAGATGTAAAAGTATTCAGTCACGGGCCATAAGGACACACACATACAGACACGCACGTACACACACGCACATAAACAAACAAACACATATATATTTCTTTGGTAAGTAGCTTATACAACAAATAGTTATCTGTTCGTGCAAATTTCACTGCCGTTTTAAATCATTAAGATGAGGTCATGAGGCCACACCGATAGCGGATTCATTTTTTCGTCGACCTAAGATGACCTCTCCATCAATATACAGTTTCTAAGGTAAATTGATTTGGAAGTTGATAACACGCACGCTATAGGGTGTTTCCAAACACAAACCAATACCCCTCGACCATCATACTCGCGAAATATACAATATGTTGCAGTATCATTATATGTTTACCAAGATTGTGTAGTAACAGGTGCCCTATGAGTGAAAGGGCATTGAACCATGACCATTAACATTAATGACTACATTTACTACATTGATAAAAAGGCCTCATTACCCATTCATTTGCCCTCACACAATCGGCACTGCAAGCGAAAGCACATGAGTAAAGTAAGATTCTTTATTATCAAACAGCATTCAGTCGTTTACAATATCTCAAAAGTTTAGAAATGGAAGACTTAGGACTTGTCACGCAACTGATCTTCTTGCAACAGGACGCTGGGTGACGGAAGACACACTGCTGAGGGTGTCCGACCGATCTGCCACGCCCTCCAGCAGCGTCATCGTCAGGTCTGCCAGGTCGCTCTCCTCCTGAGCCTCCTCCAGGTCGCCTCCTGCAGCGGCCACTTCGCTGTTCCAAGCGGCCAGTTCCAGCTGACTGTACAGGGAATGGACGAGGATCTGCCGAAGATTCTCCTCAGGCTCACACGCCCTCGCAGCTGATATGGACACGCCCCATTCCATCCAGGAGGCTGTAGACACGCCCACAACCTAGGATAGAGACCTGTCAAACGCCACATTTTCACTGAAGTCTCCGAAAGTTGCATTCATGTTGAAAGTCTGGTAGAGTGAGTGAGGTTGGTTGTGTTTATGTACGTGTAAAGAGACTCGGATACCGGGTCACACTGGGTCAGTTCGGGTCAAATAGACAGATTGTGATTTTTTCCAGTTTTCTTGTCTTTTATTTCTATATGAAAGTTGCACCAGTGAGTATTTACATTTATTTTATTACGCTCAATATCTCTTACTGTTCCAATCATAACCAGAAAAAGCAGATCATTAAGTGTTTTTGTTTAAACTGATATTAGATGTTGGAATGCGAACTATGTTTATAATTGATACATCTTACATATCTGAGAAATATATTGCAACAATATATTTCACCGTAAGTAGATAAATGATAAAAAAAACTATTAATATAACCTTATAGATTAATGAAGCTGTATGAGGTCGATGGAAGGAAATACACTCCTCATAAAATCTTATTAATATTCATTTCACATAATAGCACTGGCGAGATAAGTATTATCTGTAGCTTTAAGGTTGAGTGAATATCATCAATGTGAACAGTACTCTAGTAATATATTTCTAGAATATGAGATGTATCAGTTATAAACACACCACGCAAATATTTTTAATAACTAATAGGTTAGAAAAAAAATTATGTAGTTTAAACCATCAGTTACGGTTGTGATTAGAACTGTAAGAAGTATCACAATTCACAGTCTGTCTATTTGACCCGAACTGACGGTGTCGTCCAGAGTTCCTCACCAGAAGAGTAAATAACCGAAAAGGAAAAGGGCCCGAAACATTACTATTAAATTTAATTTCTTATTGTGGCTGTTTCATATTACTTATTTAGTATTTTCCCCCCAGTTTCTTGTTTTTCTTTCATATATTGGATAATTGCACCGGCGAGTATTTTCAAGTCTTTTATTACAATTAATGACCTTTATTCTCATAATCACAGGCATAACTCAGCAGCTTTCCCGGGAGCGCTGGACCGATCGACCACAACGACTGTCCTCGACACCTCCGCCAACTCGCCCTCGTCAACTTAATAGAAAAAGTGTTATTTTATCTTTTTTTTACATTTTCTTGTTTGTCAGACGTGTTGGAATACGAATGTTTTTGTTTCTTTCTTTCTTTTGTTTCTTAACTAATATGTGAAGTGGATAGAAAAGTGTTTTTATTTTACCCTTTCTTCTTTGTCAGAATAATTTTTTTTCTTCTTTTTAACTGATATGTTTTAAAGGTCTGAGAAACATACTACTATAATGTTGTTCACACTATCTCGGTAACAATGTTCAATCAATCATAATGATAATGTTCAGACTTAATGTTATAAAGCGTGCTAGTTACTTATTAGAATTATTAGCAACAGGATTCCCTTCTGAAATAATAATCAGTAAGCTTACTTGACCACAATCGACCACGGATAGCTTTTTAATCTAAGAGGTTATCTTGGTTGCGTTTTTTAATTTTTCTATTTGAAGAAAAATGTAGGTCCTTTTTTCATTTTTTCCTGCAGATATGTTGGAGTATTCAGTCAAGGGCCATAAGTAAACACACATTCATTTGGTATGTAGCTTACATAGCAAATAGTTATACTGTTCGCGAAATTTCATTGGCGTTTGAAATCATTAAGATGAGGTCATAAGGCCACACCGAAAGAGGATTAGTTTTTTCCGTCAACCTAAGATGACCTCTCTATCAATATACAGTTTCTAAGGTAAATTGATTTGGAAGTTGATAACAGACACGCTATTAGGTGTTTCCAAATTCCAACCGATGACCCTCGACCGTCATATTCGGATTTGTCACGCAACTGATCTTCTTACAAAAGGACGCTGGGTGACGGAAGACACACTGCTGAGGGTGTCCGACCGATCTGCCACGCCCCCCAGAAGCGTCATCGTCAGGTCTGCCAGGTCGTTCTCCTCCTGAGCCTCCTCCAGGTCGCCTCCTGCAGCGGCCACTTCGGTGTTCCAAGCGGCCAGTTCCAGCTGACTGTACAGGGAATGGACGAGGATCTGCCGAAGATTCTCCTCAGGCTCACACGCCCTCGCAGCTGATCTGGACACGCCCCATTCCATCCAGGAGGCTGT
Source organism: Penaeus monodon (assembly GCF_015228065.2). Lineage (NCBI taxonomy): Eukaryota > Metazoa > Arthropoda > Malacostraca > Decapoda > Penaeidae > Penaeus > Penaeus monodon. Next base: position 53,078,721 of record NC_051388.1, on the reverse strand, counting down.
AGACACGCCCACATCCTGGGATAGAGACCTATCAAACACCATGTCTTCACTAAAGTCTCCGAAAGATGCATTCATGTTGGAATTCTGGTAGAATGTGTGCTGTATGAGGTTGGTTGTGTTTATTATGTACGTGTAAAGAGACTCGGATACCGGGTCACACTGGGTCAGTTCGGGGCAAATGGACAGATGTATTTTTTTTTTTTTTTAGTTTTCTTGTCTTTTATTTCTATATGAAAGTTGCACCAGTGAGTATTACATTTAACCTGATTTGACATTTGAGAAATATATTGCAACAATGTTGTTCACACTCTCTCACTGATAATGTTCACTCTATTTTAATGATAACGTTCAGTCTTAAAGTAACAAATCATAATTAGTTACTTATTCGTCTAATGAACTCTTGGCGACTTTCATAAGTTACAATTTTATTTTATATACTGTTGCTGTTTTCCCTTCCATTGTGTACACGTTACAGTGTTTGTATTCAAGACTGGAGTATGTTTACCTCCATTAACAATCTGTCCTTCTGAACAGAACCGAGCTAGCGTGACCCGGTATCCAGGTGACTGTATATTTCACAGGAAGTAGATAAATGATAAAAAAAAAAAACATTAAGACAACTTTATAGATTAATGAAGAAGTTATCTGTGGTCGAGAGATAGAGATAAACCCCGGTATGGATATGTTCCCTTGACCCCATAAGATCTTATCAATATTCATTTCACATAATAGTTCTGGCAAGGTAATTATTATGAACTGTAACTTTAACTTTAAGGGTGAGTGAATACCAACAGTGTGAATAGTACTCTAGCAATATGCTTCTCAAATATAAGATGTATCAGTTATAAACACACCACACAAATACTTTTAATAAGTAATATCTGGTTAAATAATAATAAAAAACTATATGTAGTTTAAGCTGTCAGGTATGGTTGTGATTAGAACTGTAAGAAATATCACGAGCATCAAAATAAATGTAAACAATGGCGCAAATAACAATAAAAACAAGAAAACTGAAAAAAGACAATTCACAGTCTGTCCCTGTACAGTCAGCTGGAACTGGCCGCTTGTAACACCGAAGTGGCCGCTGCAGGAGGCGACCTGGGGGAGGCTCAGGAGGAGAACGACCTGGCAGCCCTGACGATGACGCTGCTGGAGGGCGTGGCAGATCGGTCGGACACTCCAAACAATGCGTCTTCCGTCACCTAGCGTCTTGTTGCAAGAAGATAAGTTGCGTGACAAATCCTAAGTCTTCCATTTCTTTTACTTAAACTTTTGAGATATTGTAGGCAACTGATGAATAGTTTGATAATAAAGAATCCCATTTTACTCCTATGCTTTCGCTCGCAGTGCTGATTGTTTGAGGACAACTAAATGGGTAATGAGGCCTTTTTATCAATGTAGTAAAAGGAATCAGTAATGTTAATGGTCATGGTTCAATGCCCTTACACTCATAGGGCACCTGTTACTACACAATTTTGGTAAACATATAATGTTACGGCAACAGCTTGTATATGAAGCGAGTATGATGGTCGAGGGGTATTGGTTGGTGTTTGGAAACACCCTATAGTGTGCGTGTTATTAACTCCCAAATCAATTTACCTTAGAAACTGTATATTGATGAAGAGGTCATCTTAAATCGGCGAAAAAAAATGAATCCGCCTTATGACCTCACCTTAATTATCTAAAACGCCAATGAAATTTCTGCGAACTATATATTCATTTGGTATGTAGCATACATACCAAATAAATATATAGTTCGCAGAAATTTCATTGGCGTTTTAGATAATTAAGGTGAGGTCATAAGGCGGATTCATTTTTTTTCGCCGATTTAAGATGACCTCTTCATCAATATACAGTTTCTAAGGTAAATTGATTTGGGAGTTAATAACACGCACACTATAGGGTGTTTCCAAACACCAACCAATACCCCTCGACCATCATACTCGCTTCATATACAAGCTGTTGCCGTAACATTATATGTTTACCAAAATTGTGTAGTAACAGGTGCCCTATGAGTGTAAGGGCATTGAACCAAGACCATTAACATTACTGTTTCCCTTTTTACTACATTGATAAAAAGGCCTCTTTAAACCCATTTAGTTGTCCTCAAACATCAGCCTGCGAGCGAAAGCATAGAGTAAAATGGGATTCTTTATTAAAAACTTTTTCATCAGTGCCTACAATATCTCAAAAGTTTAAGTAAAAGAAATGGAAGCTTAGGATTTGTCACGCAACTTATCTTCTTGCAACAAGACGCTGGGTGAGGGAAGACGCATTGTTGGAGTGTCCGACCGATCTCCCACGCCCCCCAGCAGCGTCATCGTCAGGGCTGCCAGGTCGTTCTCCTCCTGAGCCTCCCCCAGGTCGCCTCCTGCAGGGGCCACTTCGGTGTTACAAGCGGCCATTCCAGCTGACTGTACAGGACAGACTGTGAATTGTCTTTTTTCATTTTTCTTTTTTTTATTGTTATTTGCGCCATTGTTTACATTATTTTGATGCTCGTGATATTTCTTACAGTTCTAATCACAACCATACCTGACAGCTTAAACTACATATATTTTTTTTATTATTATTTAACCAGATATTACTTATTAAAATATTTGTGTGTGGTGTGTTTTATAACTGATACTCTTATATTTGAGAAGCATATTGCTAGAGTACTATTCACACTGTTGGTATTCACTCACCCTTAAAGTTAAAGTTACAGTTCATAATAATTACCTTGCCAGAACTATTATGTGAAATGAATATTGATAAGAATCTTAGGGGGTCAAGGGAACATATCCATACCGGGTTTATCTCTATCTCTCGACCACAATAACTTTTTCATTAATCTATAAAGTTGTCCTTAATGTTTTTTTTTTTTATCATTTATCTACTTCCTGTGAAAAATACAGTCCCTGGATACCGGGGCACGCTAGCTCGGTTCTGTTTTAGAAGGACAGATTGTTAAAGGAGGTAAACAACTCAGTCCCTTTAATACAAACACTGTAACGTGTAAACAATGAAAGGAAAACAGCCATATATAAATCAAATTGTAACGTATAAGTCCCAGAGTTCATTAGACAATAAGTAACTAAATTTTGATTTGTTACTTTTAAAACTGACCCTTATCATTAAAATAGAGTGAACATTATCAGTGAGAGAGTGTGAACAACATTGTTGCAATATATTTCTCAAATGTCAAATCGGTTAAATGTAATACTCACTGGTTTCAACTTTCATATAGAAATAAAAGACAAGAAAAATAAAAAAAAAAAAAAATACATCTGTCCATTTTTCCCCGAACTGACCCAGTTTTGACCCGGTATCCGAGTCCCCTTACACGTACATAAAACACAACCAACCTCATACAGCACACTTCTACCCGAATTCCAACTGAATGCATCTTTCGGAGACTTAGTGAAGACATGGTGTTTGATAGGGCTCTATCCCAGGGTGTGGGCGTGTCCTACAGCCTCCTGGATGGAATGGGGCGTGTCCAAGATCGCTGCGAGGCGGGTGAGCCTGAGGGGAATCTTCGGCAGATCCTCGTCCATTCCCTGTACAGTCAGCTGGAACTGGCCGCTTGGAAAACCGAAGTGGCCGCTGCAGGGGGCGACCTGGAGGAGGGTCAGGGGGAGAACGACCTGGCAGACCTGACGATGACGCTTCTGGGGGCGTGGCAGATCGGTCGGACACCCTCAGCAGTGTGTCTTCCTTCACCCAGCGTCCCTTTTGTAAGAAAATCATTGCGTGACAAAAACCCAATATGACGTCGAGGGTCATCGGGTTTGGGAAATTTTGGGAAAAACCTAATAGGGGTGTCTGTTTTTCAACTTCCAAATCAATTTACCTTAGAAAATGTATATTGATAGAGAGGTCATCTTAGGTTTACGGAAAAACTAAACCTCTTCGTGTGGCCTTATGACCTCATCTTTAAAGATTTCAAACGCCAATGAATTTCGCGAACAGTATAACTATTTTGCTATGTAAGCTACATACCAAATGAATGTGTGTTTACTTATGGCCCTTGACTGAATACTCCAACATATCTGCAGGAAAAAATGAAAAAAAGGACCTACATTTTTCTTCAAATAGAAAAATTAAAACGCAACCAAAATAACCTCTTAGATTAAAAAACTATCAGTGGTCGATTGTGGTCAATTTAGCTGACTGATTATTATTTCAGAAGGGAAACCTGTTGCTAATAATTCTAATAAGTAACTAGCACGCTTTATAACATTAAGTCTGAACATTATCATTATGATTGATTGAACATTGGGTTACCGAGATAGTGTGAAAAACATTATTGCAATATGTTTCTCAGACCTTTAAAACATATCAGTTAAAAAGAAGAAAAAAATTATTCTGACAAAGAGAAAGGGTAAAATAAAAACTTTTCTATCCATTCACATATTAGTTAAGAAACAAAAGAAAGAAAGAAACAAAAACATTCGTATTCCAACACGTCTGACAAACAAAAAAATGTAAAAAAAGATAAAATAACACTTTTTTCTATTAAGTTGACGAGGGCGAGTTGGCGGAGGTGTCGAGGACAGTCGTTGGGTCGATCGGTTCCGCGCTCCCGGGAAGCTGCTGAGTTATGCCTGTTATTATGAGAATAAAGGTCATTAATTGTAATAAAGACTTGAAATACTCGCCGGTGCAATATCCATATATGAAAAAAACAAAAACTGGGGAAAAAACAATAAGTAATATAAACAGCCACAATAAAAAATTTTTTAAAATTTAAAGTTTCGGGCCTTTTCCTTTTTGGTTATTTTCTCTTCTGGTAGGAACTCCGACACCCGTTTTTGGGTCAAATAGAGACGTGAAATTTTGAACTTCTTACGTTCTAATCACAACCCTAACTGATGGTTTTAAACTCTAATTTTTTTTTTTAAAAAACCCATTAGTTTTAAAATTTTGCGTGGTGTGTTTTAACGGGTACATCTCTATTCTAAAATATTTACTAAGTCTGTTCACTTGATGATATTCCTCAACCTTTAAACTCGAAATCTTATCTCCCAGTGCTATTTTGTGAATAATATTAATAAATTTTATGAGGGGTGTATTTCCTTCCCCGACCTCATAAGCTTCATTAACTATAAGGTTATTTAATAGTTTTTTTTTTCATTTATCTACTTACGGTGAAAAATATTTTTTGCAAATATTTCCAGATTGTAAAATTATCAAATTTTAAAAATGTTCGCATTCCAAAATCTAATTCTTTAAACAAAAAAAACTTAAAGATCTCTTTTTCTGGTTATATTGGAAAAGTAAAGAATTGACGTAATAAAATAAATTAAAAATCACTGGGGCAAATTTCATATAGAAAAAAAAGCCAAAAAACTGGAAAAAAAACACAAACTGTCTATTTTACCCAACTGACCCCGTGTGACCGGGATCCGGGCTCTTTCACGTACATAAACCAACCACCTCCTCACTCTACCAACTTTCAACAATGCAACTTTCGGGGACTTCTGAAAAAGTGGCGTTTGACAGGGCTCTATCCAGGTTGTGGGCGTGTCTACGCCTCCTGGATGGAATTGGGGCGGTCCCTACACTTCGAGGGGGTGACCCGAGGGGAATCTTCGGCAGATCCTCGTCCATTCCTGTAATCAGCTGGACTGGCCGCTTGGAAAAGCGAAGTGGCCCCTCAGGAGGCGACCTGGAGGGGGGCCAGGAGGAAGCGACTGGAACCTACGATGACGCTGCTGGAGGGCGTGGGAGTCGGGGCCCGGCACCTAAGCAGTGTTTTCCCTCCCCCCAGCGTCCTGTTGCAAGAAGATGAGTTGCTGACAATCCCAATCTTCCTTTCTAAAATTTTTGGGTTTTGTAACGACTGAAAGCTGTTTTAAAAAAGAATCTTACTTTACTCTGTGCTTTGGAGTGCCCATTTGTGAGGCAAATGAATGGGAATGAGGCCTTTTATCAATGTAGTAAAAATTTGTTTAAATTTTAAAGGGCCCTGGTTCATGCCCTTTCCTCATAGGGCACCTGTTCTACACAATCTTGGGAAAAATATAAAGATACTGCAACATTGTATATTTCGCGAGTATGGGGGTCGGGGTATTGGGGTTGTTTTGGAAAAACCCCATAGCGTACTGTTATAAATTCCAAAACAAATTTTCCTTTGAAACTGTATATTGTGGGGGGGTCATCTTAGGTCGACAAAGAAAAATCCGCTTCGGGTGGCCTCAGACCTCATCTTAATTTATAAAACGGGAGGAAATTTGCACGAACAGAAACATTTTTTGTATAACTCCCTTTCCAAAAAATATATTTGTTTTTTTGTTTATGTGCTGTGTGTAGTGCGTTCTGTATTTGTGTCCTTATGGCCGTGATGAATCTTTTAAATCTAAATATCGCAAAAAAGGAAAAATATCTACATTTTTTTTTGAAAAAAAAAAAAAACGCAACCGAGATCACCTTCTTAGATTAAAATTATCTGAGGTCGACTGAAGTCATGCAAACTTAATGATTATTTCAGAAGGGGGTCTCCCTTTCAATACTGACAACGTAACTAGCACAATTTTAACATTTTTTGAAAAGTTATCATTATGATTATTGAACATTTTAAACCCAGACAGCGTAACACATTATTGCAATTGGTTTTTTTCAGACTTGAAGACTTTAAAAAAAACGGACAAAAAAGAAAAGGGGAAAAAAAAAACATTTTTTTTATCAATTACATATCCTTTAAAAAAGAAAGAAAATTCTATTCCAAAACATCTGATAACAAGAAAAAATAGAATAAAAACACTTTTTTATCAAGTTGCGGGGCGCTTGGCGGAGGTGTCGAGGGCGTCGTTTTGGTCGACGGTCCACGCTCCCGGGAAAGCTGCTGATCATGCCTGTGATTATAAGAATAAAGACCTGAAAATGAATCCGGGGGATTTGAACGGGGTCTAACTTTCAATAAATGTTCTTTGCATTGTGTTTTTTTTTTTTTAAAATAAAAGGGCATGAAATTTTATAAAAAAAACTTGAAAAAACTCGCCGGGGTAATTATCCTATCTAAAAAAAAAAAAAAAAAATTTTATTAAAAGAAAAAAAAATTAAAA
>NC_051388.1:53070401-53071569 GCF_015228065.2 Penaeus monodon | reverse complement strand
ACCCGCGGACTCCCCTGGCGTCGGCGGGGGGGGGGGGGGGGATCGCGAGGCACAAAAACTGTTACATTTTCTTCGCTTGACCGACTGTACAAAGGGCGGGGGGCTGGAAGGAGGGGGGGAAGGGGAGGGGGAGGGGGGGAAGGGATGAGGGGAAAAAGGAAAGGGAGGGGGGGGAAAATAGAGGGGGGGGGAGGGGGAGGGGGAGGAGGGGGAGGAGGGGGAGGAGGGTGGGAGGGGGGAGGGGAAAGGGGGGGGTGAGGGGGGGGAAGGAAGGGGGAGGGGGAGGGGGAAAGGGGGGAAAAAGAAGAAAAAAGAAGAGGAAAAAGGGAAAAAAGAGGGGAGGTGCAGGAAAAGGGGGAAGGAAAAAGGGGGGAAAAAAGGGAAGGAGGAAGGAAAGAAGGAGAGAGGGAGTCTAAACCAGCCGCTTTAATGGTGACTGTGTGGTGAGAAATGGTATGGTGAATTCTCCATCTGTTGTTTGGGTTTGGGGTGTTTTGTTCGTGTCGATCGATGGTGAAAATGGTGAGTCGTTCTACCTCGTGGTGGATGTGTGGCAAATATACAAGTTTTATTAATGATTGTGAAATTTATAGTGACAGCGGTGGCGATCGATAGACTGTGTTCGATAGACAGGAGGGAAGGAGAGAGGATAGTGTTGGATACAGTGAGATAGGAGAGTGTGGTGCCTGTAGTCATGCATTTACTAAATCTCTAAGTCTTTGGACATTTTTTTTTTTTTTTTTTGAGGGAGGTTTGTATAAAAACAAGACGTTTTAAAAAGGAAAAAAATTTTTGATGTATTTGTGTATTGTTGTTCTTGTGGGTCGATGGTGTATTGACAAGTATTAATTATCAAGAAATAATAATTTAAAAAATGCAAATAATATAAAAGATTTTTTTTAAATCGATATTTCCCGCCTTTTTTTTTTTTCAACCCCCCACCCCCCCCCCCCCCCCGTCCTCCGGTCCACCACGTTGGAGACGCTAAGACAGGTTCTTTTTTTTTCTTTCTTTCTTTTTTTTACTTCGTTGCTTTTTGTGTCACCCGGGAATTTTATTTTAATGATCTTAATTTCCGGTGAACCTTACCGGCGGTTAAAGTTCTTCTTGGCGGGGGTAGGGGAAGGGGAGGGGGGGGGATGGACGTGGCAGTCACCTGTTGCCTACG
>NC_051388.1:53040401-53042901 GCF_015228065.2 Penaeus monodon | reverse complement strand
CACATCCATAAATGCAACACAGCATGGTATAATTTCCATGTAGAGAGTAATTACCAACAAAGCCCATTTATAACTTCTCCTCTAGAGCTTTGTCCAGCCTCAAACTCTCTCTGTGTTGCGTCTAGACAACACCAATTACTGGGACAAGTTGCAATCGGATCACACAAGGCCAAGTCGATGAGAATTAAGGGCATGTCAGCAGTCATGGAGTTTATAGAGATCCTGCGACTGTTTCTCCTGCGTAATAATCGTGGAATGTAGGTTATCATCTGTCGACGCCTTATCGTGTATTTCGATATCTATGAAGTAGAGAGATATTTTTTGTTCTTATTGTTCTTTTTTGCTTCTGTCCATTTGTCTGTTTAGTCTCTATTGTGTATTTCGATATATATATATGAATCACCGAAATATTTTTTTGTTTTCTTTTATATATCTGTTCATTTGTCTGTTTTACTTTGTTTATAACTTAACTCAGTTTTATACTCTTTTAGGTTGCAAATTAGTTTTGTGTTGAATAATTTTTTTGTTATTTTCAGGTGCTTGTCATCTGTAGTGACTATATTTGTAAAAAAAATGAAACCTCAGCACACAGTATATAGCAAAAGTATACCCCAAGTCTAAAAAAATGCAGTTTTATACAAGGTAAACGAAATCATCAACTACTTTCCACTCCAATCATTTTTAAACACAGGATCTTTCGTAATCTGACGACACACGATTTCGCTATATTCCTTTTGCAGAGGATAATCAACACTTCTCGTTCAAGAGATGTTCATCAAACAACATGCACGACTGAACAATACGCAATATATCGTCCCCTTGTCCAAAAACTATATAAACACCTTAGATGAAATTAGTTTTTTTCTGGACAGCAAGGTTGATAAAAGTGAGTAAGCGGGTGCTCAAAGTTGCAAATCATGATATTCCCACGTTTCTGCAACTGCCAAGAAGCGGCGAACTGGGAGACAGATGTTTGCTCTTCATGGGTTGCTCTGATAAACGCCGCTTTTCTTGCTTTTATTAACATTAGACTTGGGGAAAATCCAAATATATAGAAGGTACATAAATTGCTTATAACGATATTATGTTATGTGTGTGTGTATGTATATATATATATATATATATATATATATATATATATACATATACATATGTGTGTGTGTGTGTGTTGTTATATATATATATATATATATATGTATGTATGTATATATATATTATATTATATTATATATATATATATTATTATATATATATATATATATATATATATATATATGTATATATATATATATTATATATATATATATATTATATAATATACATAATATATATAATATTATATATATATATATATATATATATATATATATATATATATATATATATATAAATTAACATACATATATACATATATATATATATATATATATATATATATATATATATATATATATATATATATATATACATATACATACATACATACATACATACATACATACATACATACACACACACACACACACACACACACACACACACACACACACACACACACACACACACACACACACACACACATACACATATATATATATATATATATATATATATATATATATATATATATATAAATATATATATATATATATATATATATATATATATATATATATATATATATATATATATGTACACATACATATATATACATATAAATATATACACGTGTGTATATATAATATATATATATATATATATATATATAAGAGAGAGAGAGAGAGAGAGAGAGAGAGAGAGAGAGAGAGAGAGAGAATAGATAGATATTTATTTATGAGTATGTACGTGTGTTCTTCTGTGTGTCCGTACGTGATCACTTGTGTGTGTATGTCTGTCTTCGTATGCATCCCCACATGCACGCAAGCACAGGTCCCACACACACAAACACAAGCACACAAGCACAGAGGGCGAGGACAGAGCTATATAAATACCTTTGCATGAAACATGAAACTCGAGGCTCGGCGCGTGCCAAGACCCTTTTAATCTTTTAAATAGGCGAAGGTCGAGGTGAGGAATCTGTTCACAAGGTCTCTGTCGCAGTAATCCTAACCCTGTTCTTGCGAAATCTTCTGGAATTGCGGTTTTAACGAGGTTCTGCGCTGCAACTTGCGGGTGGGAGTGGCTGATGGGTGTGTGATGCGATAGGGAATTCGATCCTGTGAGGCTGAGAGGTTTCGATCCTTTATGGGTAAAGATTATAGACGATTGGAGATTCGCACTTGTTGGCCCTGTTGGATGGAGGTTATGAGGTACATGCATCTATCGCCATCCCTTACTATGGACTTTTTCTATATATATATATATATATATATATATATATATATATATATATATATATATATATACACAAATGCCTGTAACTAAATTATAAAAGCTTTAAGTGTAAAAGAAAATGATAACATGAAAAAAATCTGATGAAAATGAAAGCATATGTGCATCT
>NC_051388.1:53010401-53015401 GCF_015228065.2 Penaeus monodon | reverse complement strand
TATATATATATATATATATATATATAATGCGCACACACACACACACACACACATATATGTGTGTGTGTGTGTGTTTATATGTGTGTCTGTGAGTGTGTGTGTGTACACATACACAACTTCGAAAAAGAAATACATAATCCACAATTGAACAGCAGCCAGCAACACCACCAGAAGCCTAATTGTTCTCCGAATGTTTCGAATCGAGTCCTTTGTTAGCCATTTTGCCTTCCGGTCTTCGCTAATCTAACTCTTTAATCATTCACGTCCACACTGAACCCCCAGTTATCTTAGGTTATTATTATCATCATTATTATCATCTTTATTTGTTTATCTGTTTTATTTGTTTATTTACTTTTTTTTTTTATTAATTTATTTATTTATTTATTATTTTTTTTTTTCAATTCTCGTTATCTTTGGTTGTCTTTTGTTACCCGTAGTTATCCTTGGTCATTTTGACTATCCTAAGATATCCTCAAGGCCGTGGTGGCCGAATGGTTAGAGCGTCGGACTTAAGACTGTCACGACGGCAATCTGAATTCGAGGGTTCGAGTCACCGACCGCCGCGTTGTTCCCTTGGGCAAGGAACTTCACCTCGATTGCCTACCTAGCCACTGGGTGGCCAAGCCAGCCCAAGTCAGTGCTGGTCCCAAGCCCGGATAAATAGAGAAAATGATTACCTAAAAAGGTAACACCGGCACTCTCCGTGGAAAGGAACTGGGGACCCTACCACGTACTCACTCCAAGAGCATCACAACATGAAAACTACAATTAAGTATCATGCTGTGACCACGGCGGCTCAGACATGAACCTACCGTTAAAAGAAAAGATGATATCCTCGGCCAGCCTCTCTTATCATTAACTATCCAAAGCCATACTTAGTTAGAAGCGGCTTTCCTCGGTTATCCACGGTTTGTCTCGGCTTTCCTCGGCTGTCTTCGGCTTTCCTCGGCTGTCTTCGGCTTTCCTCGGCTGTCTTCGGCTTGCCTCGGCTGTCCTTGGTTATCCTCGGCTTTCCTCAGTTTGCCTCGGCTTTCCTCGGTTTGCCTCGGCTGTCTTCGGTTTGCCTCAGTTATCCTCGGCGGTCTATGGCTTGCCTCGGTTATCCTCTGTTCTCTTCGGTTTGCTTCGATTATCCTCGGTTATCTTCGGTTTGCCTCGGGTTCCCTCGGCTTTTCTCGGTTATCTTCGGTTTGCCTCGTCCTCCCCCCCACTCTCCTTAAACGGCCCTCGATGCGATCTCCCCCGACGTTGGTTTTAATCTTCTCTCTCTCTCTCTGTCTCTCTCTCTCTCTCTCTCTCTCTCTCTCTCTCTCTCTCTCTCTCTCTCTCTCTCTCTCTCTCTCTCTCTCTCTCTTTTCTCTCTCTTTCTCTCTCTTTCTCTCTCTTTCTCTCTCTCTCTCTCTCTCTCTCTCCTCTCTCTCTCTCTCTCTCTCTCTCTCGGCGTGAATATCAATTAAATCCGCAGATCAATGTATGAGGACGTTCTATCGTTTATCAGTCCCTCGGGTAATTCATCTCGACGACTATCTTTTAATCCTCCTTGTGATGAACTGTGACTCGTAATCTACTGCTGTGTGTTCGAGTTGATTGGTTTTGATAAGGGAGGGTAAAGGGAGGGTAGGGGGGTGTGGAGGGAGTGGGGGAGAGAGAAAGGAAGGAGGGAGGGAGGGAGGGAGGGAGGGAGGAAGTGAGAGAGAGAAGGAAGGAGAGGGGGGAGAGGGAATGGGGGTGGGAGATAGAAGGAGGAAGGGAGAGAGAGTGGGAGAGAAAGAAAGAAGGAGAGGGGGGGAAGAGGGAGAAGGGGGGGGAGAGAGAAGGAGGGAGGGAGCGAGAGAGAGGGAGAGGGGGAGGGAGAAGGAGTGGGAGGTGAGAGAGAGAAGGCAGGAGGGAGAGAGGGGAGACAGAGAGATAGAGAGTGAGGGGGGAGAAGTGTGACAGAAGGTGAGGTAGAAACATTAGTTAAAACTGTTTAGATGTTTTCGTTTGTACATAAACATGCAAAACGTGTATTAGTATTCAGACCAAGCTGGAGGGGAAAAAGGAGGAGGAAGAAGAAGAAGAGGAGGAGGAGGAGGAGGAGGAGGAGGAGGAGGAGGAGGAGGAGGAGCTAGAGAGCGAGCGAGCGAGCGAGGGAGCGAGAGAGAGAGAGAGAGAGAGAGAGAGAGAGAGAGAGAGAGAGAGAGAGAGAGAGAGAGAGAGAGAGGATAGAGAGAGAAAGAGAGAGAGAGAGAGGAGAGAGAGAGAGAGAGAGAGAGAAAGAGAGAGAGAGAGAGAGAGAGAGAGAGAGAGAGAGAGAGAGAGAGAGACTAAACTAATATAAAGCTTAGAAAAGGAGAAAGAAAAAGAGAAACAGACAAACAGAAAGAGACAGAGCGAAACTAAAATTCAGTAAGGAAAAATTATAGTCTACCCTGCAAAAATACCAGAAAACCTTTAAGGAAAGAAAACGTATGGTGAATTTATAACCAAAAGAAATCCCTTTAAAATCGGCTATAAAGAATATTAATAGTCCTCTCCTTCATAATGTTATGCACAGTCGCGACTTTTAACAGAAATAGTCCCATGTATCTTCAGTATAAATGAGTTAAGCTTAATTTGTATCCCAAAAGTAAACCACAAAATTTAGTGTATATGACAATCGCCCTCCAATTTTAACTTTTCGTTTTTATTTCGTGTCGAAAAATATGACACGTTCGAAATGTACAGCGTGGCGGGATCTGACAAGCACGCATTATATACATTTGTAGGGTTGCGTAACCTTTTCCTCTCGTATGTAAAAACGTTTAGGTAACGTTCAACCTGCCTGGGGTTTTGTACTGTTATTTAGCTTAAGTAGGAATTCATAGAAATGTTACTTATTTCGACGGACACAAACACATACACAGATAGATAGATAGATAGATAGATAAATAGATAGATAGATAGATAGATAGATAGATAGATAGATAGATAGATAGAGAGTGAGTGAGAGAGAGAGAGAAAGAAAGAAAGAGAGAGAGAGAGAGAGAGAGAGAGAGAGAGAGAGAGAGAGAGAGAGAAGAGAGAGAGAGAGAGAGAGAGAGAGAGAGAGAGAGAGAGAGAGAGAGAGAGAGAGAGAGAGAGAGAGGAGTGCGGGGAAGAAGGGGAGAAAGAAGGAGACGGAGATAGATAGATAGAATCATAGATAGATAGATAGATAGAGATATATATAGAGAGATAGATAAATAGAGAGATAGATAGATAGACAGAGAGAGAGAGAGAGAGAGAGAGAGAGAGAGAGAAAGTGAAAGAAAGAAAAAGAAAGATAGATAAAAACAATGACACACAAACAAACACAGCTCCACCCATTCAACTAGCCAACCACAAACAAAGACAGAGTCAAAGACACACATACAAACAAACAGACCTACAGACAGACACAACAACCTTCAAACTCACGCCATCAGAACGCAGCGAAATGCGAACCTCAGCATCAACTCAGGAAGCCTTGCAAGTGAACAGGCGATACTGTGCAATCTCACCACGAGGCTCTCCTTGGCACAGGGTCATGCGGTGCCGGCTGAGAACGAGGTGCCATGAGATAGTGCCATGAGATAGTGGAATGGGAAAGTGGCATGGGAAAATAGCATGAGATAGTGGCATGGGATAGTGCCATGAGATAGCGGCATGGGAAAGTGGCTGACATAGTGGCATGAGATAGCGGCATGAGATAGTGGCATGAGATAGCGGCATGAGATAGTGCCATGAGATAGTGCTATGAGATAGTGCCATGAGCTAGTGCCATGAGATAGTGCCATAGCCAGTAGCATGGGAAAGGGGCATCGCTGGTTTTCTGTGGATAGCCGCTGGTGGAATGTGGATATGAGGTGTTGCTTAGGAAGTGGATATGAGGTTGCTTTTGTGAGGTGGATGTGAGGTGGATACAAGTCAGCAGATGGAATGAGGAATGTGGATGATGTGGTAAACGGAAAGTGGATATTGGGTTTAAATTTAAAAGGATTTATGGGCAAGAATTAGTGTGGATTGGAGGTGAGAATTGGAAAGTGGATCGGAGGTGCCACTTGTGAGGTGGATATGAAAGTGGAGAAAGCATGTGAGGTGGCAGGTGGAAGGTGGATGTGAGACAGCAACTGAAATGGGAAAAGTGGATGAAATGACAATGTGGAAGGCGAGTGGAAGATGGAATTTAGGAGGCGAAAGGTGGATAATTTTTATCATAAATAATAAAAAAAGAGAAAAATAGATAGATAGATAGATAGATAGATAGATAGAGAGAGAGGGAGGGAGGGAGGGAGGGAGAGAGAGAGAGAAAGAGAGAGAGAGAGAGAGAGAAAGAGAGAGAGAGAGAGAGAGAGAGAGAGAGAGAGAGAGAGAGAGAGAGAGAGAGAGAGAGAGAGAGAGAGAGAGAGAGAGAGAGAGAGAGAAATCAGATATGCAGATAAGGATAAAAAGAATGTACATAGTGCCTTGTTTAAGCATCAATAATAATAATAATAATAAAAAGATATATATATATATATATATATATATATATATATATATATATATATATATATAAGTTATGTCCTTAAAACTTAACCAATGCCTAGTTTTTTTTTTTTTTTTTTTTTTTTTTTTTTTTTTTTTTTTGACCAGTTATACGGGATGTCAGGCTCAAAAGACGTAACCTCCATTGACATCAGATGACATCAAGAGGGCGGCGGTTGCAAATATTTCTTGGTTGCTTTCTCTGTTTTAGGGGTGGTTGGACAGGGATGAAGGAAAGGGGGAGGGAGGGAGGGAGGGAGAAAGGGAGGAAGGGAGAAAGGGAGGGAGAGGAGGGAGAGAGGGAAAGGAGGGAGGGAGGGAGAGGAGGGAGGGAGGGATGGAGGCAGAGGAGGGGAGGGAGGGAGAGGAGGAAGGGAGAGAGGGAGAGAGGGAGAGAATAAGAAAGAAAAAAATAGAAAGAGACAAAAAAATCGAGATAAAAAGCGAGAGAAGGAAAAAAGGGGGGGGGGGAGGATAAGAATCCCAACCATTGC
>NC_051388.1:52995401-53005401 GCF_015228065.2 Penaeus monodon | reverse complement strand
TTGTAAAGAACAGCATCATCTTGAACACAAACTTATAAAATCACAACGTAAATTCCAGGCAAATTCTACCTTGCTCAGTCAAAATTCCGTAAATTTCGGCCAGGTTTCTCTTACCCTTTTTATACCACAGCCTTTCTCGTCTTTCTGGCTGCTCTGTGGACAGGGAATTCGCAGAGGGACTGTTTGGGGAAATTCTTTTTTTTGTGAGGCTCCGTTCTTTTGTTGGCAGATCTCCTCTCTAAATGTCTGTCTATTGGTGTGCGTACACATACACACATTCACACACACGCGAGCACGCACACACACACTTCTTCTTTTGCTGCAGTTTTGACCCCATTCCCATAGGGGTCATTCGTATAGGAATGGGACAAAGCTACAGCAAAAGGAGAAGTGTGTATGTATATATATATATATATATATATATATATATATATATATATATATATATATATATATATATATATATATAAACACATTGGACTAGAAAACAGCAAAACACAAAAATTATGATTGCAATAATGCAGGTACGACAACCTTGGTGCAAGGTCAGTGCATATATCCGGTGATCTGTGATATATGGGAGAACATGCTAGATGCTATAATTTCATGCTTACAATAAGAAATGAAGTTATTAGTAATTGGAATGATTGTAAAAGACGTACTTTATTACAATGATAGGGAGATTGTATCAATAGGAAAATTACCTTATTGATGATTACATTAAAAGGAATATTAAGTTATTAGTAATTGTATCAATAGGGAAATTATGTTATTAGTAAGTTCATTAATGGGGAAGTTACGTTATTATCATTTTAATCAATAGGAAAATTACCTTATTGATGATTACTTAAAAAGAAAAATTACGCTATTAGTAACTATATCAGTAGAGAAATACAGTGTGCGATTTGAGACGAACAGTAACACATTTAGAGTGAAAGCATTCTCTGTCTCACGCGCTTTTATTTTCTGTTGTGATTTTGATCCAAAAGGGCTTGACGCTCTTAATGACGATAATTAGAAAGGGTGAAAAAAAAAGGAAATTAGCCTAATTAACGTAAAGATGTTGACGCACCTCTGAAATTCGACACAAAATGAGTTTAAGTTGACACTCTTTTGACAATAATTAAAAAAAAGAAAGAAACAGAGGGGGAGAGAAAAAGAAACATTGCCAATCCTTTGTTTTCTCTCCTCCCACCATCTCTCTTTCCGAATAGCTGATGATGTCACTGCACACACCCCCCCTCCCCCATCCCCTCCCCGTGTACATCACAACCAGATGAACAGCAGTTTGTCTATCAGGGAGGAAACGGCGCTAGCAGACAGCATCACCTGGAGTTACCTTGTGTCAACTCGCAACCTCGGATGGAGATCTACTAGCTAACATACCAATTAATAGGGAGGGAGGTGCATAGATAGATAGATAGATTAAGTAAATTATATATGTATATGTATATATGCTTTGTGTGTGTATTTGTGTATGTGTGTATGTAAGTATGTCCGTACATGTATGTATATAGATGGAGAGATAGATATATAGATGGATAGGTGAAAATAGACAGATAAATACACACACACAGAGACACTAACATGCAGACAGACAAATAGATAGCTTGTGAGATGTATAACTAGATAGACAGGTAGATAGATAGACATACAGCTATATATAAATCAGACAGATAGACAGATGCAGCTTTTTATCCGTACCAGCAACTTATGTATTTTGAAAGGACAGGGTGACAGGCATTACATCAATAAATATTATAAATCAGGTTTCTCCGTCCTCCCCTTGAAGAATTATGGCGTAGTTTAAGATGATTCACTGAAACAGCAAGGTCCTCTTCAGCAAGGCACACACACACACATACACGCACATACATATACAAACACACACACACACACACTGTGAATAACAAACAGACAGGCAAATACGCTGGTGATTCTTAGAAATTCTAACTCGAGCTTTGGAAATATCCAGAGATTGTGCTCATCTTGAGTAAACTCTCCTCAGAAAATGGATTGCATGTCATTTGTCTGGTGTAGTCCCGTGTAAATAATATAATAAGCAATATTGAGAAGTGTGTATTCATTCATTCAATAAAATGTGTGTATTCATTCATGAGGGGATAAGGGGGGGGGGGGGGACTTAGATAAATTAAGAAAGAATATGTATATACAGCTAAGGGGCTGGTAGATTTTGAATAATGATGACAGTAATAGTAATAATAGTAATGATAATAATAATAATGATGATGATAATGAGAATCATGATAATGGTAATAATAATGATAATAATAGTAGTAGTAGTAGTAATAATAATAATAATAATAATAATAATAGTAATAATAATAATAATAAAAAAGATAATAATGATAATAAAAATAATAACAATGATAGATGGATAGATAAACATATTGATAGATTGATGAATTGATAGATAATTAGATTGACAAACACACACACACACACACACACGCACGCACGCACGCACGCACGCACACACACACACACACACACCTTGGAAAGCTAGTTTCAGGCCATTCATATCGAATCACTGTTTTGCTTCTGTTGGGGTCGGTTTGGATTTTCCTATCGCTTTCTTTATATTGTTAACAGAGGCAGCGTGGAGAAACTGAGAGTCGACGGCGTACTGAATAAGAAGACAGTTTTTTTGCAATTGATGACAGATCATTAATGAATATATTGAATAAGACTGGGCCTAGGATGGAGCCCTGTGGAACACCGAACGAAATTGGTTGCTTTGATGATACTTTTTCATGGATTTTGACGGATTGTGTTCTCGCGGACAGGTAACTTTTAAACCAAAAATAATCAATTTCGTGATCTGTTAGTTTGTTTACAAGTAATGCATGGCTAACACTGTCAAAGGCCTTCGATAAATCATGTTGAGAGAGCAAATTGATTTGCTTTTTGACTATATTATTATAAATTTCATTTGTGACTTTTAACATTGCTGTTGCGGTTGAAAGTTTACTCCTAAAACCGTGTTGCGTGTTAGATATAAGGGTATTCGCTTACAAAAATTATATTTGGTTTGCAACTATTTTCTCGAGAACTTTAGATATTACTGGTAGTGTAGTGATGGGTCGATAGTTATTAATTTCGTCTCTGTCACCGGATATGAAAATCGATGTTATGATACCATGTTAAAAAGTGATGGATAAACACCGGTTACTGCAGAGGTATTAATAATGACCGTCAGCTATTATGCAATTGCTGGTAAAAAAAAAAATCGGTTATGAAACGATGTGTAATGCCATCCGCTCCCACGGAATTTGTTTTTCTTAAGTGTTTTATTGTCAGGATAATTGTTTCTACTCCTACTGGTTTAGGTCTGGGAAGGCTTGTCATAGGCCTCGTTTCATTTATGTTGTGTTGCTATGTGGGGGCGGTTGTCTGTTCATAAGTGCGTCGACCGACTTCTGTACAGAAGTGATTAAAGTGTTCTATGTTATTTATGAGATTTAGGGAAATATCTGTGTTTTGCTTCTTACGCACTAGTGTATTTCCTAGTTTCCATGTTTCGGCAGAATCGCTTCTACATTCATTGAATTTACTTTTAGAATATTTCGTTTTCGCACAAAGGAGGAGTGTTTTCTCATTTCTCTTCTTGTGTTTGTATTCAGCCTGAAGGGCGGTGTCAAATCTGTTTATTTTGAGAGCTTTGTGAGTATTATTTCTATCACTTATGGCCCTCTTAATGTTGTCACTTATCCAAGGGGCGGGAGGACGTCTAACTGTTTTTGTTTTAAAAGGTGCGGAGGCATCGATGCCGTTCTTTATCACATTTGTTAGAATATTAATTTGTCTGTCATCGTCATCTGTTGTTATATATATGTGTGTGTGTGTGTGTGTGTGTGTGTGTGTGTGTGTGTGTGTGTGTGTGTGTGTGTGTGTGTGTGTGTGTGTGTGTGTGTGTGTGTGCACATATATACATGTGTGTGTGTGTGTGTGTGTGTATATATATATATATATATATATATATATATATATATATATATATATATATATATATATATATACAAGAGTGACGATTCGTTGGCAATATGTTGGCAGAGTAACTGAGGATCGTAATGCGTTAAGTCGCGAGAGGTTTTAGTGACTGGTTTTCGCTTTGTTTGTTTTTTCTACATTTAAAGTCATGGTTAAAAGCTCGTGATCAGCAATGTAGCATGAGACAGCGTCTATGCGAAGTATGATATCGGGTCTGTTTGTTATTATAACATCTAATATGGATGAGGTGTTTTCTGTAATCCCTATAGGCTTCTTTATAAGTTGTTTTGATATATATATATTAATCATCTCATCTAACTCTGTGTTTGGTTTACTTAGACCCTCATTTAAATCACCTAAGCTAAAAAGAAGTTTTCTCTTTATTGACATTTCTCTCAAAATATTTTCAAGTTACTAAAAAGAATCTGTGATGGCATGAGGGTGTCTGTCTGTGCCGACGAGGAAGGGAGGATACATACTGCTTTGTACGGTTACCCAGATGTTCTGCTGTATGATTTACAGCTGTAGAGATCTTACTTGATTTAAGGGTTTCGCTTACATATATGCAGACTCCACCTCCTCGTCCTGCATCACATCTGTAAACATGAAAGTTTGGGATGCTGATGAAACTGCTTGATCTTTCTTGGTGAAGACAAGTTTCACTAATACACAGCATATCAGCATTTCTCTCCTTAATTTTCAATTTAAATGCTTCGAAGCGATCAAGGAGGGACTGTGCATGTGTTTTATTCTGATGAGAGAGAGAGAAAGAGAAGAGTGAGAAAGAGAGAAGAGAGAGAGAGAAAGAGAAGAGTGAGAAAGAGAGAAGAGTGAGAAAGAGGGAGAAGATTGAGAAAGAGTGAGAAAGAGAGAGGAGTGAGAGAGAGAGAGAAGACTGAGAAAGAGAGCAGAGTGAGAAAGAGAGAGAAGAGTGAGGAAGAGAGAGAAGAGTGAGAAAAAGAGAGAGAAGAGTGAGAAAGAGGAAGAGAGAGAAAGAGAGAGAGAGAGAGAGAGAGAGAGAGAGAGAAGAGGGGGAGACAGAAAAAAAGAGAAAGAGAGGAAGAGAGAGAAAAAAGACTGAGAAAGAGAAAGAGAAAGAAGAAGAGAGAGACAGAGAGATGGAGACAGGACTTCCTTCATGACATCATCCTAGCAACTGGTGATTGCACGTCCTTTGCATAATTGACAAGTGTCTAGAAAGCCAACCCTCGTCTGCTGCGTAATATTGATCCACGTCAACTCTATGTGGGTTTGCTCCGAGACCAGTCTGCCATACCCGCATGCTGTACACTAACCTGCGTGGCATTCTAGCATTCCTCATGCTGTACATCTGATGAACGGTATAAGAACAAAGAATAAGCAGGGCGAAGGCTTCACACACTTCTGTTGAACACATCTCACATACTGAACACTATGGGGACCTGTATTGTACACTTAACGTCACACATCCTGCCTGCTGAACACACACTCCCACCTGTTGAACACACACTCCCACCTGCTGAACACCCCCGCCTGCTGAACACACACTCCCACCTGCTGAACATCCCCCGCCTGCTGAACACACACTCCCACCTGCTGAACACCCCCATCTGCTGAACACACATTCCCATCTGCTGAACATCCCGTACTTACTGAATGAACACCACAAAAACCCACATAGCATAAGCTCTTCACACACTTCTCCTGAACACCCCCCCTCCCACCCTCCCCTCTCTGTTGAACGCCACAAGAACACGCAGAACACAGTCACTTCCCTCATCACATCCCCGGCGGCTGTAACATCTCCAAGTCCTTTTGAACATATCACACTCGAGTCTGTGTTCAACGGTGCATCTGTCACTCCACGCATGACATCCTACAGGTGGCATATGACGGGGTATGTCAACTCGCGGGGGGAAGGGGTAGGGGCGAGGGTTGGGGAGGAGGAGGAGAGGGTAAGGGTGGGAGAGAGGGGAGGGGGAGAAAGGTTTATAAATATATCTCAGGGAAGATGCTATTCCATTTTTTTTTTTTATTATTATTATTTTTAGTCTAGTTGATTTACCATTATCATTTCTTTGTGTACGGTTAAAGAGTATCAGCATTTTTTTTTTTTTTTTTTTTTTTTGACAATTGTGGGTTCTTTTGCTGATTCATCTCCATATTTTCTTTATCTTATTCATTTAAGTTACGATGTGTCAGCAATTATTTCTTTAACTGACTTTTATCCTTCATTTCAAGTTTACCTTCATGCTAATCATATCTTTTTCCTATCGTTTACTCATTTAGAATGTTAGGATTAACTAAAGTTGCTATAACTTATTATTGTTTTCTTCCAGAACTCGATAAAATTCATTATGTCTGTTTACCCACTGTCGGATAACTTGTATGTTTATACAGTATATATGTATATACATGCATGGCCACACACACACACACACACACACACACACACATATATATATATGTGTGTGTGTGTGTGTATGTGTGTGTGTGTGTAAATATATGTATATATATGTGGGTGTGTGGAGCACTGGACCCTCATGGTCCCGTGTTCAATTCCCCGTCGCGGCAGTCGTAAAACTGCCTGCGCTCCGACTTCTGGCTCGAACCCGATCTCACGGCGAGAAAACGACATATCGCCTTGAGAAGTCAAGCGCAGGTGTCGTAGGGGAAGTCGCCGCCGTGGCATAGGTGTTAGACGCCGATCCGCGGTTGATTAAGAAGGGCATCCAGTCAGGCAAGGGTGAGACTGCCTCTCTCAGTAGTGAACTGAGAAAGGCCATGTCCTGTAGTGGAATAAATAGCTGTAAAAAAAAAAGAAAAAGAAAGAAAGAAAGAAAGAAAGAAAGAAAGAAAGAAAGAAAGAAAGAAGGAAAGAAAGAAAGAAAGAAAGAAAGAAAGAAAGAAAGAAAGAAAGAAAGAAATATATATATATATATTGCAACAAAAAAGGGAAATCCATTATAAAAAAAAATCTGTTTACTCACATGATCTACTTTATTACCCCATTCATCTCCTTCCCCTCCCTTACCCTCTCCCTTCCCTCCCAACACACACCCCCTCCCCTGCCTATATATCCCCTTCGTCACTGATTCACACAAGGCCATAATCGGAGCATCATTACGTATCCTCCGCGTTTCCGTCACCGCACCCAACCCTTGGCTATTTGAACATGAAGCTCGACCCTCGCTGCATCAAGGCGCTTCTGTGGAATGGTGCGGCTTTTTTGCGATTATTATTAATTTTTTTTTTATTATTATTATTATTACAATTATTATTATTATTATTATTATTATTATTATTATTATTATTATTATTATAATTATTATTATTATTATTATTATTACTATATTATTATTATATTATTATTATTATTATTACTATTATTATTATTATTATTATTATTATTATTACTATTATTATTATTACTATTTTATTATTATTATTATTATTATTATTATTATTATTATTATTATTATTATTTTCTTTAGATCAGCGACCTAGGGTGATTGAAGTTTGAGGCAATGGAACACCAACAAAAACAAGCACATAACTTTCGCAGCAGGTTTCCCGGGTACACAGCAAAGCAGTACATTACCTCATTATACTCTTCCCTTGTCCATTTAAGTCGTGTTTTCTTTTGATTTTTAGTACAGAAATGGTTGAACCGTAGGGCCGGGGGTGGGAGCTACCCCGTACTATTATTGTTATTATTATTATTATTATTATTATTATCATTATTATTATTATTATTATTGTTATTGCTATTCTTATTATTATTATTATTATTATTATTATTATTATTATTATTATTATCATTATTATTATTGTTATTATTATTATCAATATTATCATTATTATTATTATTTATCATCATTATTATTATTATTATTATTATTATTATTATTATTATTATTATCATTATTATTATTATCATTAGTATTAGTATTAGTATTAGTATTATCATTATTATTATTATTATTATTATTATTATTATTATTATTATTATTATTATACTGTGAAATGGTTTGACTTTTGCGAGTTTTTTTTTTTTTTTTCTTTTTTTTAGTCGTGAGTTTAATCTCGTTTTATATCATTTCATGGAAGTTTTGTTTCTTTGTTTGTAAAGGTGACGTTTTTGTGTCGTGGGAACCATCGTCTATCGCGTAGGTATGAACTTGCTGCAGCTCGCGTTGCTTTTGCAATAACGAGCAACTAAGCACCCTTTTAAAATGCCTTTGTTTACCTTTTTTTGTTGAAAAAAAAAAATCACGCATCACAGCCCACGTGCCTGATTCTCTTCTGTTATTTCCTCTCCTCTTTTGCTTTATTTCATCTCTCTCTTCTCCTTTTCCATTCGCCATGACGCAAATAGCAGGATAGAGAGCAGATTCCTTTAACAATTTCTTCCTGAAATTAATATTCAATTTGATTCCATTTAAATCGATTTCTGAACTCTCTTCTTCTCTCTCTTTTTCTTGGTTTATTCCATTTCTTCTTCTTCTTCCTCTTCTTCTCGACTCACCTTGACGCAAATATCAGGAAAGACATATGTCTCTCTTGCCAATTTCTTCCTGCAAGTTCAGTTTCTATTTCTATTTAAATCCCTTTTCAATTTCTATTTAAACCCTTCAGTTTCAATTTCTATTTCAATTTCTATTTAAACCCTTTGCAATTTCAACTTCAATTAAAACCCCTTTTCAATTTCAACTTCAGTTAAAACCCCTTTTCAATTTCAACTTCAGTTAAAACCCCTTTTCAATTTCAATTTCCATTTCAACTTCAGTTAAAACCCCTTTTCAATTTCAATTTCCATTTCAACTTCAGTTAAAACCCCTTTTCAATTTCTATTTCCATTTCAACTTCAGTTAAAACCCCTTTTCAATTTCAATTTCCATTTCAACTTCAGTTAAAACCCCTTTTCAATTTCAATTTCCATTTCAACTTCAGTTAAAACCCCTTTTCAATTTCAATTTCCATTTCAACTTCAGTTAAAACCCCTTTTCAATTTCAATTTCCATTTCAACTTCAGTTAAAACCCCTTTTCAATTTCAATTTCCATTTCAACTTCAGTTAAAACCCCTTTTCAATTTCTATTTCAACCCCTTTGCCTCCCTTCCTGAGCCTCTCTAACAAGACCTCTCCGCGCACTCAGTCCTTGCGTAACGTATCCACTCGTGCTTTGGATTCGAGAGAACAGACTTCTCTTCCTTCTCCCTTTCTCTTCCTTTCTCTTCCTTCTCCCTTTCTCTTCCTTTCTCTTTCTTCTCCCTTTCTTTCTTTCTCTTCCTTTCTCTTCCTTTCTCTTCCTTTTCCCTTTCTCTTCCTTTCTCTTCCTTCTCCCTTTTTCCCCTTTCTCTTCCTTTTCCCTCTCTTCCTTCTCCCTTTCTTCCCTTCATCTTCCTTCACCCTTTCTCCCCTTTCCCTTCCTTCTCCCTTTTTTTCCTTCCTTCTCCCTCTCCCTTTCTCCCTTCCATAATTTCCCACTTCTCCTTCCCTCTCCTTTCCCATTCTCCCTCTTTTGACTTTCCCCTTCCCTCCCCTTCTCTTTCTCCTTCCCCTTCCCTCCCTTTCCCCTTCCTTAGCTCCCCCCTCCCCTCCCCCAACCTACTGTTTCCTCTCCCCTTCCCCTTTCCCTCTCTCCCCCCCCCCCCCCGTTCCTCGTCCCGCGAGAATGCACATCAATTGCCGGTATTTTAATTACCTGCGAGGGAGAGTAAAGGGTGGTGGGCAGGGTGGGCAGGGGTGGGCAAGGTTTCAGGGGTGGGCAGGGTGGGCAGGGGTGGGCAAGGTTCCAGGGGTGGGCAGGGTGGGCAGGGGTGGGCAGGAGGGCAGGGTGGGTAAAGTTCCAGGGGTGGGTTGTGGGCAAGGAGTGGGTAGGGGTGGGCAGGAGGGCAGGGTGAGTAAGGTTCCAGGGGTGGGCAGGAGGGCAGGGTGGGTAAGGTTCCAGGGGAGGGTTGTGGGCAAGGAGTGGGTAGGGAGTGGGCCAAGGTGGGTAGGGGGAGGG
>NC_051388.1:52987901-52990401 GCF_015228065.2 Penaeus monodon | reverse complement strand
AAAAAAAAAATACTTTCTTACTCTTCGTGAAAAGATTAAAACCTTTATTTTCTTATAAAAAAAAAAAAAAAAAAAAAATCGGTGCCTCTTGGTGAATTTAACAGCAGCAGTTTAGGAAAATATTCTAAAGCATTATTCACACAGTATGTTTGGTTTCCACAATGATTCCTGTCGATTTGCATAATTTGGCCATTAATAATCACGTACTGAATAAGCAATATAATCCCGCACGCTCTTTAATTAATCTGTATGTTTGTCAATCGCATAGAACCACTTAGTAAAGGAAGGTTATAAGGGTTGGCTATGCATAGATAATGAAAGTGACGAAATACAGGAGAGAGAGAGAGAGAGAGACAGAGACAGAGAGAGAGAGAGAGAGAGAGAGAGAGAGTCAAACAGACAGACAAACAAACAGACAGAGAGAGAGAGAGAGAGAGAGAGAGAGAGAGAGAGAGAGAGAGAGAGAGAGAGAGAGAGAGAGAGAGAGAGGCATTCAGGCAGACAAAGAGGAGAGCATATCTAAAAAAAAAGAAAAAAAAAGACATAATTTCACCTGACAACACCCCCTACCATGCTATTATTCCGTCCAAATTACCTCAGTCAGTTGCCTTTTTTTTTTACTAGTGATATTAAGTGAAATTCAAGCCGTTAATATGGTTTCAATGCGTCTCTAATTATACCAAAAGAGAAAAATCTTTTCGCTTTCAAGACTATATATATATATAAGCAAGATTTTTATTTCTTTATTTTTATTTTATTTTATTTTATCTTTCTCCCTCCCCCTCTCCATCTTCCTCCCCCCCTCTCTCTCCTCTCTATCTATCAATCTATCTATCTATCTATCTGTCTGTCTGTCTGTCTCTCTTTCTCTTTCTCTCACTCTATCTATCTCTCTCCCTTCTCTCTCCCTTCTCTCTCTCCTCTCTCTCCTCCCTCCCCCTCTCTCTCTCTCTCTCCCCTCTCTCTCTCTCTCCTCTCCCTCTCCTTCTCTCTCCCCCTCTCTCTCTCCTCCCTCTCTCTCTCTCCCTCTCTCTCCCCCTCCCCCTCCTCTCTTCCCCTCACCTTCTCCCACCCTCTCCCCCCCTCCCCTCCCCCCATCCCCCTTTTCCAGCCCGCCCCTTCTCTTCTTTCTCCCCCCTGTTAAAACGTTCTTTTCCCTTGCGACTCACGACGTTGGCGATTCTGGGCAATACGGAGTTTTTAAAGTTAAGTGCAGGGGATAAGAAGTTTGGAGAAAGGGTGAATAGGATGTCCAGAGAGAGAGAGAGAGAGAGCGAAGTCAGGAGTAAGCGAAGTCCGGAGAAAGAATTTCGAAGTCGGGTGAGAGCCGTGAAAGTCCGGACGTGAACGAAGTCAAGAGCAGAACGAAGTCCTCACGAAGCGAAATCCGATCACGAAGCACAATGGCCTCCCACAAAAAAAAAAAAAAAAAAAAAATCGAAACAAAACGGCATCAAAGCGTCCCGACGTGCAAAAGAGACGAGAAAAAAAGAAAAAAAAAGAAAGAAAAAATATTGCCTCTTCTCCGTAAACAGCCTGTTATCCTACTTCGCACACAGTTTCCATGGCAATAAGCTCGGTTCGGAAACAATGAGATGTCTGGAGCGGACTTCGAGCAGCTGACATCAGAGAGCGTATCCGTGAATTGAAGGTTTTATACTTAATGTAGGAAATACCTTTTTTTTCATATCTAATATCGATATACAGATTTCTTTTTTATGTCTTATAGGGATATACAGCTATTTTTTTTTATATCTTATATCGATATACAGATTTATATATATATACATATATATATATATATATATATATATATATATATATATATATATATATGTATATATATATATATATATAAGATATGATATAAGAATAAAAAAGAAAATCTGTATATCGGTTTAAGATATGAAAAAAAATTGTGTATCGATATAAGATATATATATCTTATATCGATATACAGATCTTTTTTCATATCTTATATCGATATAGATGTATATGTGAATATGAAATATATATACACATGAGGAATTTTGATATCAACATAATACACTGGATTGGAATGTGAATGTCCATGCTGATTGATGTGATTTTTCGATATTGGAATATTTTAGTATAATTACATGATATATTACTGTTATTACTGTATTGTATTGTCATTGATGATAGAGTTAGTGACGGAAAGATACACCAACACATATACATACACAGACAGACAAGCAGAAGCACATACACACACACGCGCGCACACACACACGCACGTAAGCACACACACACACACACACACACACACACACACACACACACGTAAACACACACACACACACACACACACACACACACGCGCGCGCGCAAACACACACGTAAACACACACACACACACAAACACACACACACACACACACGTGCACACACGTCCGTCCAAACACACGCGCGCGCGCACAGTCATCCATTACCGATATCAAAGGATTTCCGGGAATTATCCTGCCTTTTATCGTCTATG
>NC_051388.1:52980401-52982901 GCF_015228065.2 Penaeus monodon | reverse complement strand
AACAGAGAGTAGATAACAAGTCTTAATAATCACATAAAGATCACGATAGCAATTTGATTCTCTAATTCTGATTCTACATTTCATAATCACTACATGCGAACTACGTTGGTTGTTAGTGATAGACGTAGTTTGAATTACCAAAGGAATTGTGACGTGATGACGAGGCAATTCAAGGGCCTTGCGTGTTTACATGTTATTGAGCCAATGAGACTATTGGTGATATCCTGGAAAATATTCAGGCGGATAATTAACGTTATTTGGGGGTTTCTTAAGAGATAGAGGTTCTTGTAGTTATCACTCTCCTTATCATATACAATGTGATGCAATGTAAACTATGTTGAGTATATTTTGTAAACTACATAACTAGTGTATTGTATATATTATGCATTATCCCTTTTCCCAACACTCACGCACACACACACACACACACACACACACACACACACACACACACACACACACACACACACACACACACACACACACACACACACACACACACACACACACACGCGCACTTCTGAATCATGTCACAAAATCTTGCATATTTTTCATGCCAAACACATACATACACACACACACACACTGTATCAATTTGAATAAAGCATTCTAAATTTAAATCAGAATGTGAAAGTGTACTTGCGGCGCAAAAGACAGGAACAATTTGTAATACAAAGGAAAATGCAATGAAACATTTCCTAAAAGCTTATACCCAACTTTACTGTTTATCACACAATAACCCTTATATCTTATATCATCCATGCACTCTGGGTGATCTGATTACCGCAATAATGAACTGCGAGATAAGCTTACAATGTATAGGCAAATATACAGATAACCCAATTAGCTCAAACGAAGCTTAAGCTACTTTTTTGCTATTGGAAAATGTGGACCGTCATCTCCCTGTGTTTACAGCAGACGAACAAGAATTCTCCAGTATGCAGAGATCCAGTTTCATCATTATTTTGTTTCAGTGTATTAGACAATATTATGTAATGGAGCACTGCACGTCTCAGCGTAACTTTATTTTAGTACATTAGGTAATATTACATATTGAGACAAAATACACAGTTCTAGTATTGGAGTGAATGGTGTCGATTTTTTTAGAGAAAGAATACAGGTATTTTCTGAACACCCTTTACTTATCAGGAAAAAATGGATATCTTTGAAATTTTTGATTATAATATTAATTTCAATCTAGTTATAAAATTAGGGTAATTTGTAAATTCCCAGTCTGGCTTTCAGCGTGTAGGGGTCCTGGTGATGGTCTGGACTGCATTTCAAAATGGCGACTTTTGAATTGCAAGGTCTTTATACCCATCTATGTTTAGAGATAGATAGATAGATAGATAGAGAGAGAGAGAGAGAGAGAGAGAGAGAGAGAGATAGACAGATAGATAAACAGACAGATCTAGATAGATAGATACATAAATATACATATATATAAGTACACATAAAAACACAAACGCTGATATAGAAAAGGATTGATCTAATACACTCTTAATTTTTTTTCCTATTACTTCGTATCAATTCATATTGCATCTGAACCCTTTCTTAATTACGTCTCCAGGAAATCTAGACGTGATTATTTTGTAATTAATTGCACTGAGCTTCTTTTTCTTTTCTTACGCCTCTGTTCTCTCCCACAGGAACCCGATGACTGTTTCCTACACCAAAAAAGTCTCCAACACCAGCTTCTGTGGCTTCTCCAAGCTACTGTTCAGGTAGGCTGTGATCTGCAAACATCCCTCATGGTATTTGAAGGTTTTTTTTTTTTTTCTCTCTCTCGTTTTATCCTTTTTCAATTCAGTAATGGCTTTCTAGATTTTTTCCCCTTCTTTCATTCAGGAGAGGCCATTCATCGTTTTGCCTTCTTGTGTAAATAAAAATATTAAGCTCAATGTAAAATGTCTTCGATGTTTTAAACAGGCAAGCATTATGAGAAAGGCAACAGCATGAGTTATGTCGGCTTCCTTTCGGCCGGTGAGTCTAACATCACAGGCTTCTTAAGGGCCTGCTTGAGGCTTGACTGCCATTACTTGCACGTGCAACATTGAGACGCACAACGGCAGAGGAAACTAACGTTGGTGTCCCCTTTTAGATCGTAGTCATGGCATGGTTATTATCCCGCTTGACAGATCGTGTTATTGGGTTCGTGATAGATAGGTTTGGGTAGGTATACGAGACGAGGAGAATAACTGGGGTACTGCGCCATGGTGAGACAGCAGACCTTTAAATGAAAAAAAAACAATAAAAAAAGTTTTTTTCGGATAAGAAAGAGTTTTCCAGACAAAGAAAAGGATTTCAGTCAACAGGAAAGAGAGAGAAAAAGAGAAATGGACAACAACAAAGCCGTTCTCAGACGTTTTAAAAAGTTAGCCAAAAACAGACTTCCCTCACGTTAGCGTAGAAAGTCCCGTTTAAACCTCCCAAAAAAAGGTAAATATAGAAAAATAATAAAGATAAATAAATAAACGACCGCATGCTATAACAAACGACG
>NC_051388.1:52967901-52970401 GCF_015228065.2 Penaeus monodon | reverse complement strand
ATCCTATTATCAGTGTGAAACTGAGTTCTTTCTAAATCCTATCATTAATGCAACGCTTCGGAAGACACAAGAACCGCCTCTGTTAATCACCAAGACTTAATTAGAATAACAAGTCCTGTTCTCGTCAACAAAATAGATTGTAATTATTGATTAGATTACGTCATGGCGACGAATTTGCAATTGAATGTGCGTTGGGACGTGTTCTCTGTCTCTGTCTCTCTCTCTCCCTCTTTCTTTCTCTCTCTCTCTCTCTCTCTCTTTCTCTCTCTCGCTCTCTCTCTCTCTCTCTTTCTCTCTCTCTCTCTCTCTCTCTCTCTCTCTCTCTCTCTCTCTCTCTCTCTCTCTCTCTCTCTCCTCCCTCCCTCCCTCCCTCCCTCTCTCTCTCTCTCTCTCACTCACCCTCTCTCTCGCTCTCTCTTTTTCTCTCTCTCTCTCTCTCTCTCTCTCTCTCTCTCTCTCTCTCTCTCTCTCTCTCTCTCTCTCTCCCTCCCTCCTCTCTCCCTCTCCCTCACCGTTTCTCTCACTCTCTCTTTCTCTCTCTCTCAAAAAAATAAATAAAGAAAAAAAAATTAATTCCCTCAACACGGAGTAAGATCCTTTTCCTTCATTTCCCGACGAGGCTTAGACCAGTTACCTTCTCCTTCGACTGCCCTTGACTGTTTTCCTTGCCGAAGTTCACGAGAAAAATCTGTTTTTTCTTCCCTCTGTTTACTTTTCTTTTCCGAAGACCCGTTCAAGTTTTTTTTTTTTTTTTTTTTTTTTGGGGGGAGGGGTTGCATTGTGTTTATTTTTCCATGTTGCTATGAAGTTTGATTGATTTTGTATTTCTTACCTCTTGTTCGGAATATGTAACGACACCGTCCTCTTTTGTTAATAGGACTAGAATTCCCTTTCTGTACATATATACAAATACATATACATGTGTCATATATTTACCCTTTATTTTGTTAATGTATTTATTTTCTTTCTTTGGGGGGGGGGGGGAGTCTATTTAATTATTTATTCACCAATTCACATTTTGTCTAAGTATCATTTCCCAAACCCGCAAAGGTTACATGACTCACGGCGAGAAAGCGATCTTCGAAATGATGGATGAACAGACGAAGCATCACAAGATCTGGATGCCTCTGTCGTGGGCGTGTCAGCTGACGGTGCGGGCGAGGCAAGAGGGGCGTGTCCCTGATGACTACGGTCAGGAGGCGATCGTTCATGAGGTGACCAACTTGCGATACAACTGTGGCAAACTTCAAGAGTACCATCATATGAGTGTTCCTCTGGTGTACACGCAGGTAAGGTTTATATTCAATTTTGTTTCTGTTTTTTTTTTTTGTGTGTGTGTGATATGTAGATGTAGGTTTATATGTGCCAACACATACGCACGTACGCGGATATAAGCACAGACACACACACACACACACACACACACACACACACACACACACACACACACACACACACACACACACACACACACACACACACACACACACACACACACACACACTAACAAACAAACAAACACACACACTCTAACAAACAAACACTAACAAATACACCCATATATGTATGCTTGCATCAAAACACACACTCACTATTCCACACAAAAGTCCACCAGTTTTCGTCAACACCCGCATTCTCTCCTACCTCATTTCCGGGTCGACTCAGTGACCTGACCTTGCTTTTGCTTCGTTAATAAGTCACTCCCAGCATCACTCTCCTGGTCTCGGGATAGCACTATACTGCCCCGACAGCTTTACCGATAGCGTTCCAAGTTTTTTCTCTCTCTCTATGCTTGTCGACCTTTGTGCTCTCGCAACCCAGGTCATTCAAAACTCTAGAATCTTTTAACTTTTAAGTATTTTTTTTTACCTCTCTCTCTTTGCTTTTCAACCTCTATGCTCTAACAACCAAGTCATTCAAAACTCATTTTTGCATACATTTTTAAAGCTCGTCTGAAATATTTCCACGCGCTTTCTGCAGCGTTATGTTTGAAAGCGGAACAAAGATTTTCAAAAGCTTATGTTGTGTATATACTTTCATCGGCGGAGACCAAGGGAACATTAAATAGTATGCAGCCTAATTGGACCAGTTTCGTAAACATGGACCGAACTTCACTATTACATGCTTGTCTCTCTTTCTTGCAATGAGTAAGGATTTTAAGGAAAGCGAAGTTTTCGTTTACTCAAAAGAATTTTTTTTTTTTTTCACTAAGGGAGGAGAAATACCAAATAAATACGTTTTTTGGATGTATAACCACCAAGTATGTAATGTGAATCTTGGAATATAATTATTATTTTTTTACTTAATGGGTTATCTTTTATTTAGATTTTTCTTTGATAATGATTTGAATAAATAGAAGGCAATAGTTCAGAGAGAGAGAGAGAGAGAGAGAGAGAGAGAGAGAGAGAGAGAGAGAGAGAGAGAGAGAGAGAGAGAGAGAGAGAGAGAGAGAGAACGACAGACAGACAGACAGAGACAAACAGAGCCAGAAACAGCCATC
>NC_051388.1:52956798-52957801 GCF_015228065.2 Penaeus monodon | reverse complement strand
AGAATCCTCCTTCAATTTCCTGATCGCTGAGACCAATCCAGGCGCTGCGACTCAGCAGACCTGTGAGCAAGAGAGGAAGAGTCAAGATCACTTGCAGGCGAGGAAAGGAAGCAAAGCCAAAATGAAAAGAGGAGTCAGCTGATGCCCCTGCAGGAGGCCGTCGCCAGGACGCTACTTACCGCTCACGAACGCCTGCTCGTCCTCGCTGGTGACGGAGGCCAGCACGCCTCCGAGAACACTGCAGTTGCCTCTGGCGTCCGTCCAGGAGGCGACATCTTCACTCACCAGGTAGCAAGACAGCCCGTAAATCTGCCATCCTTCCTCACAGGCGGGTGCTGGAGTGGTGGTAGTTGTGGTGGTGGTGGTTGTGGTGGTGGTGGTAGTTGTCGTGGTGGTGGTGGTGGGCGCTGGATCGGCTGGGCGACTACACGTGAATCTGGATAAAAGAGTAGACATAATTCATCTCTTACTCCCTTGTATCAACGTGCACTTGAAGATGAAAGCGGAGCGTCGTTCCTTGAATAAGGCCACACAGTTACTCACCGCTTGACGTCGTCACAGTGAGCGTCATTCCAGAGATAGTGGAATTCCTGTCGCATCTCGACGCAGTCTTCACTCTCGCCGAAGATCCAGAATGTTCCCGAGTTGCTGGGTTCACCTTTCGCCCAGCTGGAAGAGGGAGAAGGCCGAGCTGAGCGAAGGATTATCTTATATCCAGTGACGTTCGACATGTGTTGAAAAAGTTTATGTTAAGTGAGTCGTTTGACATTCTAGACGGAGGTAATGACTTTCAAACAAGGCACTTGCCCTCCTTTTAAAGATCTTTCATGTTCTTCATTTCGTGTTGACGAGAAAGCCTCACCTGAAGAACTTGGAGGGAGTTCCATCAGCCCATGCATAGCTGTGGTCGTCCTTAAGGTCGCTGAGGCCAATCCAGGTGTCTCCATTCAGCATACCTGTAGGCAATGGGCAAAGTTACTGCATGCTGTGTGAGATGAGTGTA
>NC_051388.1:52938877-52941698 GCF_015228065.2 Penaeus monodon | reverse complement strand
CTTCGACCTTGGCCCTCCTGAGACCTGATTCAGCTCTTGTTCGTCCTGTCTCTCTGTCACTATACATACTTGACAAAATTTTCTCCTTGTATCCATTTCGGTTTATTCGTCTGAAGAGGAACTCGTGAAGGGTTCGAAACGTTACGCTTTAGTTTAATTTTCTAGTGTGGCCGTTTCCCTATTCATATATATATATATATATATATATATATATATATATATATATATATATATATGTATATGTATTCTAACTTAGTAACTACACACACACACACACACACACACACACATATATATATATATATATATATATATATATATATATATATATATATATATATATATATATATATATATGTATACATATGTGTGTGTGTGTCTATCTGTCTATCTATCTATCCATATCTCTCTCTCTCTCTCTCTCTCTCTCTCTCTCTCTCTATATATATATATATATATATATATATATATATATATATATATATATACATATATATATATATATATATATATATATATATATATATATATATATATACATATATATATATATATAATACACACATACACATACACACAATGATGGCATTAATGATGAAAATAATTTTGATGATAATGATAATAAATGTCATAATGATTATGATAATAGATTGAAAATAAAAATTACAATGACGTTTGTGATAATAATCATAATGGATATAACTAAACTAATGGTAAACTTAATAATAATTGTATTCTTAATCATAGTAACAGTAATAATGATAATAATACTAGTACAGATGTTAGATAATAAATATGTCTACAAGCTGCCAAACTCGTATGTAAATTAGATACAAATCTATATACATCCCCCGTGCTTTCCTTATAAAGACGAGCAAATTCAATTAACGAATGTAAAGGTATTTGATCAAACATAGTCATTCAGGTAACACATTTTTCTATAATTGAGCACACCTGTGTCACCAACGTGGGCCTATATATATCGATGCTCGGGATAGCACATCACACGTACTCGTCACACATCTTCGCCTTCAGCATCCCGAACCATGTTGCGATTCTTGCTTCTGCTGGCCACGACGCTCTCGGTAAATTATTAAGAAGAATAACCCTCTAAAACGCAGATTGTTTACTTGTTTGCCCCCTAGTTTAATGTTCTTTCCGCTCTATTGTTGTTTGTTGAGTATTTCCTCGAAGTGAGGTTTAAAAAGTTATTGACTGTAACATGAGGTGCTTTTGAAAACACTATACGCTCGCTCTCAAATTTTCATTCAAACAATAACGTTTCTTTTCTCCCTGTTTCTCTTCTTAACCAGTTGACGCTGTGCCGGGGTCTTCCCAGTAAGCGGATTGAGGAATTCGTGTGTCCTGAAGGCGGATGGACACTCGTGGAGACATCGTGCTTCTTGGTGTCCAACGCTTCCGGCAACTGGTACGAAGGACAAAGCTTCTGCAAGGGTTTCGAAGCCTCGCTCGCTACGGTGTCCAGTAATGCCCAGCAAGAAGCTCTCACAGGTCTTTTACTCATCGCTTTCCTTCTCTTGTCTCTTGTGTAAATACGATTGATTCCAAATTTGAATTTACACATTAAAGTAAAGTTTTTTTTACAAATCCATATTATCTATTATTTCATCTAAATGCGTAACTTATCTTCCAAGATACTTCATATCCTTCCTCTCCGTAAATTTTTCCTTTACTTACAGCTATGCTGACTGGAGACACCTGGATCGGCCTCAGCGATCTCCAGGGGGAACACACGTATTCTTGGGACGATGGATGTTCAGCTGAGTACTTCAGGTCAGGCTCTTTATTGTTCAACACATGAAGGTCATTCGAAAGTAGGGGGAAAGGCCTGTGAATTCATAGCATATCTTAAAACATGTAGGTGAAGCATTAGTGTTGAATAACTGACTAAATAAACAGAGGTCGTTCAGGCACCAACATCCTTCTCCCAACTGCAGGTGGGCGGAAGGTGAACCAAGCAACTCAGGAAGTTTCTGGGTCTTCGGTGATAGTGAAGACTGCGTCGAGATGCGGCAGGTGGTCGGGTATCTTTGGAATGATGCTCATTGCGAGGACTCCAAGCTGTCAGTACCTGTGGTTTAACTTTGTACTGTTTTAATGCTTCAAGAATAGCGATCTTTTTTTCTGTTTTGTGTCTTCTCTGATCGCTAGTGCGAGGAAATACAGGGTGAATAATATTTACTCTTTTGTGTAGATTCATGTGTAGTCGCCCAGCTGATCCAGCGCCCACCACCACAACCACCACTACAACAACTACCACCACTCCAGCACCCACCTGTGAGGAAGGATGGGAGATTTACGGCCTGTCTTGTTATCTGGTGAGTGAAAATACGGCGTCATGGACTGAGGCGAAAGACAGCTGCATTGGTCTCGGAGGCGTGCTGGCCTCCGTCACCAGCGAGGACGAGCAGGCGTTCGTGAGCGGTAAGTAGCGTCCGGGCGACGTCCTCCTGCAGGGGCATCAGCTGACTCCTCTTTTCATTTTGGCTTTGCTTCCTTCCCTCGCCTGCAAGTGATCTTGACTCTCTTCCTCTCTTACTCACAGGTCTGCTGAGTCGCAGCGCCTGGATTGGCCTCAGCGATCGGAATACTGAAAACGAGTTTGCATGGGAGGACGAGAGTCAGTCTAACTATACAAGGTATTTTCGCTCGCTATTCGTGGGTCAGTTTGTGACCGTTCTAAATTACATGAAATCATAATAGCTACAAGAACTCTTTGATGACCCAACCGGAAGAGTATACCCGTATTTCCAAAGAAGATATGATCGAAACCCGTCACAGATCATCTTGCTCTGTAAAG
>NC_051388.1:52933877-52936377 GCF_015228065.2 Penaeus monodon | reverse complement strand
TAATTGGTTATTTTCATATTCTGTTATTTATTTATTTCCTAAACATAAAATAGCTAAAATGTTAAGATATGCCTGCGCGTCCTCCCCCGTGATTTATAATTTATATTCAGATTTTAAGTGTTAATTTTGATCTTTATTTTGCTTTGGCTGCATTTAATGCCAATCGACCATTAGTAAATTGTAAATGGTTCCTTTTTATATATTTTGGACCCGCAGGTCAACTCCATTTTTCGCTAATTTTCCTATATCAATCTCTCTCGAATCAATACTAATATTATGCCTCAGCATTGTCTATTATCTATACTAGGACATGGCCATAATTAAATTTAACGAAGCCCTTAGATATTAAGATATATCGGGATACAAAGTAAACGTGTGCTATGGAAGGACATGTTATAAAGACAGGTGGATTGGTGTAGGAAGGCACTTTATTTTACTCATCAATTTGATGTATATGACATTGAACCTATTGTTTATACCAATTTAGTATCTAACTTACAGCAATTGGTTAAAAACACCATCACACCTCTTGCTTAAAAAACGACAAACAAATTAACTGCTCTTATCGTAGAAAGGAAAGAGAGTATTGGAGCTCTTTCCATATTACTGCTGACTTCCTGTATTTACTTCACCTTTACCGGATTATTTTATACTCCTCCCCGAACATCTTTGCTCTATACTGTTAAAGGGTTCATAACGTGAGCATTCATTTTCCCCCAAATTTCAGTAATAACACACGCATTTCTTGTATTACATTTAGGACTTCTTCAGCAACACAAAACAGCGTTGTTGTTGTTTTCATATATATATATATATATATATATATATATATATATATATATATATATATATATATATATATATATATATATATATATATATATACTCCTTTCAGAACATCATTGCTCTACATTGTTAAAGGGTTCATAACGTGAGAATTCATTTTCCCCCAACTTTCAGTAATAACACACGAATTTCTTGTAATACATGTAGGGTTTCTTAATCAACATAAGGCCGCGTTCATTGTAAGCACAATAACACTGCATGTTCGCTGTAATTCAAGTGATTCTCGAGTCAACTTGGGAAGATAGGAAGCTAGAGTTTGACCTGAAAATTACTGACAAGAAGGGACTAGCGTTAGTTTTTTGTCTTGTGTTATGTTATTGTTATGATGCAGTAAGAGCAATGAAGACTTTTAGTTTCCTTATTCTTATAGATTTGACTTTGTTCTAATTTTATTTATATTTCTTTCTTTTATTTTTAAATATTGTTTTGCGGTTTCTTTTTTTTCAGATTTTAGATATTAAATAACTCTTAAATATACACTACACATCTTGATAGATTTTAGCAAGTAGAGAAAACGTACTTTGTGTAATAACCCCTTTTCGTAAATCATAAGTACATAGGGATGTAATGGCGTTCGAGATGTGTGTACATTCTCTTTTCAGTAAACAGAAAATTATATATAAAAACAGGGAATCGTACTTGTTATTTTGAACTTCGGAATCCCTCCCCCCCCCTCCCCCCCTCCCCAACTTACTCGAAACATGAAAACACTTTCTCAAATTATATAATTGTCACTGTGCTAAGCGGGTGAAAATAACAGGACAAAAACAAAACAAAAAGAAAAAAACATATATCTTTGTTGTTTATATTTATTACCTAATAAGTCCCCAAAGCACCCTCATTACGTACCAAATTCAACAATTATTTTTTTTCTCTCTTTAATATAAATACTCATTTCTGACTCTTAGAACCTGTTATTCTTTATAAATTTACACCGTTTATAAACCTCTTCGCGCGCACAAATTTATCTTACTTTCCAGAGATTTTTCCTCGTTATATCTTGCATGTTAGTTTAGCCTTGAATATACGTCTCTTGTAGTGGAATTTATGGATACAGATGTAGATTAAAAGTATTTCTTATTAACGATACTTTGCCGTTTATTATTTTTATGAACATTGTTCTGTGGTTCATTTCTGGTTTGCATTATCAGACAGCGACACGTATACAGATGCATGTGTAATGGTCAAACGAACACACACACATTAATATATGTGTGTGTGTGTGTGTGTGTGTGTGTGTGTGCGTGTGTGTTATATATGCATATATGTATATATTATATATTATATATTATATATATATATTGACAAGGGATAATCAATAACTACATCATGTAAGATATCAATGTTTAATATCAGGAGAAATAGATAAATAAATAACGACTATGCAAATAGGTACAGGACAACCTGATATTCACATCATAATGGCAATAATATTATTGTTATCGAGTCTATTTAGCCAATATTTTACACTTTACAGCTATTATCCTGAACTACGAAAACAAATTGCAAACTGCCACGCCTAAGAGTCAACAGAGTGTGTGCAAGATTTAGGAATTCGTGTAGATCGAATCCAAACACACATGTTAATCTGTGCGTGGGTCTTCGTATATGTGAAGTATGCGCAAGTGTGTGTTTATGAATGATCGTGATTACA
>NC_051388.1:52906377-52908877 GCF_015228065.2 Penaeus monodon | reverse complement strand
GGTGTTGTCAAGTTGCTTTATGAAGATTCTATATTGTGTGTGTATGTGTGTGTGTGTGAGTGAGTGCGCGCGCGTGTGTGTGTGTGTGTGCGTGCTTATACTCCGATTTTGTGATCACTTCACAGGCAGATTTTCTTCGTCATTTCAGGACAACCAGGCGACACTTGCTGGTTAGAGGGACAGTGCAGTAGTTTCTGCTTCTTCCCGCACACTCAAGAGCTCATGGCAAAGTCGTGGTGCGAGTGTAGCGAGAAGAACATGTGGCAATGCGAGGTGGTCCTGCCGGGAGCGACGTGCGTTGAGTTCTCAGTGCTGTACTATCTTTACGTCGAGAATGGATTCTACTGCAGATGTACTCAGCCTGCTTCATACTGCTCCTTTACAACTACTCAGACAACAACAGATGGCATTTCGACGTCTGCTTCTACTACTCCGATAATTTCTGACCTAACAACGACTTCTACGCCTGCTCCTACTACCGTATCTGGTATGACCACGACCCCGGGGCAGAGTTCTTCCAGTGAAATTCCTCAGACGACTTTGGTAAAACAGCCAGCACTTAATTCAC
Organism: Penaeus monodon; assembly: GCF_015228065.2. NCBI lineage: Eukaryota > Metazoa > Arthropoda > Malacostraca > Decapoda > Penaeidae > Penaeus > Penaeus monodon. Next base: position 52,908,309 of record NC_051388.1, on the reverse strand, counting down.
GCGTTTCTTCAGTTTCTACGCAACGTCTGATGTCTACTACTTCATCAGATACATCCACTGCCCCGCCAACATCCACTACATCAGCCATTTCTACCTCTACAATCCCAGCAACGTCTGACGAAGCTACTACACACATGATCTTGACAACAGCTTCGAGCATGCCTACAGCACATCCATCTTCTACACCAACAACCTCCACTCCTAAACCACCCATCAGCACATCTACCTCATCTCCAACACCCACTACAACAGCGACAACCACTTCTCCAACAGTGACCACCACTAAACCAGCGTCCACATTCCCCGAGTCGTCCACTAAAACCCCATTAACTACCACGCCAATAACATCTACGTTACGAGAGGAAGCCAGTAAATCCGCCACATCCACTACATCAACATCCATGTCTCCAACGTCGACTACACCTGCAATATCCACTCTGACAACCACTTCCCCAAAGTCCACAACTGTTCTGCCAGCAATTGCGTCTGCAACATCCAACATTCCCTCACCAACTACATCCACATCCAACATTCCAGCTGCAACCACAACATCCAACATCCCATCTACAGTCACAACATCCAACATTCCAACTGCAACCACATCCAACATTCCAACTACAACCACATCCAACATTCCAACTGCAACCACATCCAACATTCCAACTACAACCACATCCAACATTCCAACTGCAACCACATCCAACATTCCAACCACAACCACATCCAACATTCCAACCACATCCAACATTCCAACCACAACCACATCCAACATTCCAACCACAACCTCCAACATCCCCTCACCAACCACAACATCTGCTGTGGACAAAGCATCCTCATCAACTTCTTTACCACCATCATCCAGCACATCCAAACACATCACTACGGATTCTACAACATCCACCCTATCCCCAACTACAACCCAGACAACTACAACAACCTCAGAGGCTACAGCAACGCCTCCCGCTACAACCTCACAGGCTACAACGACTTCACCCGCTACAACCTCACAGGCTACAACGACTTCACCCGCTACAACCTCACAGGCTACAACGACTTCACCCGCTACAACCTCACAGGCTACAACCCAACCGGACGACTTCACCCGCTACAACCTCACAGGCTACAACGACTTCACCCGCTACAACCTCACAGGCTACAACGACTTCACCCGCTACAACCTCACAGGCTACAGCAACGTCTCCCGCGGCACAAACACCGCGTAGTCCTTCGCTCCAGACGCTAACGCTAACACCAGGTACAGTTCCTACGACCTCTGCAACCCCCGTGACTTCAGAGCCTCTTGGAACGACCTCGGCACCACACGGCAGTTCCCTCCAGACGACGACCAGTGGCCCAGGTCAGACCACACGGACCACATTAGCGTTTAGTGATGTGCCAACAACGGCCAAGACCACAAGTCAAGCTGTCACGGTCTTGGCCATGAGTTCCAGGACCAGTAGTACTAGTGGGATTACCGCCGCTAGTTCTAGTAATCAGGCCATGATAGGTAGCACCACTAGCTTGACTGATGCAACTGGTACTGACTGCCAGACCAGCCTTATAAGCGCTACTAGTCAGACCTCAACTGCCAGTGTTGCCAACCAGAGCTCAACTATCAGTGTTGCCAACCAGAGCTCAACTGCCAGTGTTGCCAACCAGACGACAACTCCTAGTGTTACAAACGAGACCACAACGGCCAGCTCTACAAGTCAGACCACTATAGACAGTATTGCCAACCAAACTTTTACTAACAGTATTGCCAGTCAGGTCACTACAACCAGTCTTACCTACCAGACCACAACGGACAGTGCTAACAACCAAATCACAACTGACAGTGTTGCCAACCAAACCACAACGGACAGTGTTACCAATGAAACCATAACAGCCAGTGTTGCCAACCAACCCACATCGAGCAGTGTTGCCAACCAAACC
>NC_051388.1:52883877-52891377 GCF_015228065.2 Penaeus monodon | reverse complement strand
TCTCTCTCTGTCTCATCTCTCTCTCTCTCTCTCTCTTCTCTCTCTCTCTCTCTCTCTCTCTCTCTCTCTCTCTCTCTCTCTCTCTCTCTCTCTCTCTCTCTCTCTCTCTCTCTCTCTCTCTCTCTCTCTCTCTCTCTCTCTCTCTCTCTCTCTCTCTCTCTCTCTCTCTCTCTCTCTCTCTCCTCTCTCTCTCTCTCTCTCTCTCTCTCTCTCTCTCTCTCTCTCTCTCTTTCATATACATAAAGGTACATCTTTGTGTTTAATCTTGTTTTCAATTTGAAGCATGCCCAAATAAATAAATAAAGGTGTTGTGTTTGCATGAGTGTATGAGGGGGAGGGGGACGCTAGGAATCCACTTGGTCTAAACCATGGAATCTATTTCAAAACCAGGTCACCAGAAAATATTAATGTGGCCTTTGTACACTGAGCTTCCAACAACACAGTAAAAAAATATATCTTAAAAGTAAATAAATAAACGAAATAAAATGAAATTGAATAAACGATAACTGCAGGTCGGTAGACAGAGTAGTAGAGAGTCAATAGATCGAGGGATTTTCTTCCCACGACGCTTACCGAACTAGACGCACATCGGTCTCATTCTCCACCACTCAGGACCCCACTGCTGCTGCCTGGTGGACCCCCGCGAAGGACGGCATGTACCCCTTCGGCACGCACGAATGGACGCTCGGGAGTGACGTGTGCAACCTGGGGTCCGGAGCGCGCGTTAACCTCACTCTCTCCGTCTGCGGGGAAGGGGAGTTCACCTGCGCCGACGGCATCTGCATCGACCTGAACAAGCGCTGTGATCTGCGGGTCGACTGCCTCGACCAGAGCGACGAGATGGGGTGCTCCCTGCTGGATATCCCCGTGGGCTATCGCACCTTCATCCCGCCGCCTCCTGCCGTCCCCGGAGAGCCTCTGCGCATCACCTTCGACGTCGACGTCATCGCCTTCCCCAACATCGCCACGCAGGACCTCACCTTCACGGCGACCTTGCTCCCGACGCTTCACTGGCAGGACACCCGTCTCGACTTCCTCAACCTCAAGGAGGACAGGACGCTCAACCTGCTCTCCCGGGAGGCGTCCGCTAGCATCTGGACGCCCCGTGTGTTCTTCAGCAACGCCCAGGGGAACCTCTTCACCAACCTGGACGAAGGGAGTCGCATCGAGTGCGTCCGGGAAGGCCCGCCGACGCCCGGGTCACGAAGTTTGCCGGAAGAAGGTAGTGTGTTTGTTCATTGCGACGAAGAAAAGGTATGAGTGAGAATGGACATCTTCTCAATTCAAGAGATGTCGTTAACCCGCAATCGAAGACGGTTAAATACATCTCTTGTGTTGTGAGGATATTCATTCCCATTCGTACCTTTTCTTTGTATGTCTTTTTACCTATCTTGCATTTCTGATACGCAGAGTGGACCAGTATGATCTTTAAAATTTCCGTTATGCAAAAGTATAGTTGTGATATTTGCCTTCTTTTTTTACAGTAAATGTTTTCAAAGGTTATGAGAACAGCCTGGAGATGAGTCAGCTCTACACCGCCACCTACAGCTGCGATTTTATGCTCGCCATGTTTCCCTTCGACTCTCAGGTAAATCCTCAAAAAAAAAAAAAAAAAAAAAAAAATCCTTTTCTGATTACCCTTAATATATACCTCTAACCATGCAACTGACCCTCATTAATACCCGCGTTTCATTCCACGGTATTTAATCAAAACAACACAGAATTCCCCTTGTTATATATCAGAATATATCATTAAGAAACCCTCCTTAAAAATATATACAAAGTACCTCAACTGAGCAACCGATCCTCATTAACGTCTCTCGTTCCGTCTCACGGTCCTAGAATACGTTCGACGCAAAATTCCCCTTGTTATATGACTTTCTTTTGCTTTACTTATTTTTATATTCTTATTCATATCTAAATCTTTATATTTTTAATTAACAACACACACACACACACACACACACACATATATATAATATATATATATATATATATATATATATATATATATATATATATATATATATATATATATATATATATATATATATTTTTTTTTTTTTTTTTTTTTTTTTTTTTTTTTTATACATTTTATTTTATTTATGTATACATTTCATTTTATTTATCATATTGTTATTCTACTTGTTATATTAATTTACCTTGTTATTTTCTTCATATATACTGTATAACCCCGTCACGCCCTTTTCTTCATATATACTGTATAACCCCGTCACGCCCTTTTCTTCATATATACTGTATAACCTCGTCACGCCCTGTTCTTCATATATACTGTATAACCTCCCCCCACGCTTCGCCATCCCAGGAATGCAGTCTGAATTTCACTCTCGTGTCAGCCGCCTCCACCTACATGGTTTTGGAACCTGGTCTCGCGTTCTACAGCGGACCGACTTTTCTCATTGAGTATCAGATCGGTAAGTTCAGTCCTCGTGGGTAATTATTTTCTAAGTCTTCTCTGTCTCGGGTGGAAATGGATGATTTGGTTTTATAAATATATATATTTTTTCTAAATCTATTCTGTATCAAGGCGAAATAGAGGATTTGGATTATATATATATTTTTTTCTAAATTCTTTCTGCATCATGATCAACCAAAGCCGGAATATTATACGATATTCCGAGCCTATTATTTCTTAACTTTGCTGTTTTAATGCTCACACCTCGCTCTTTTAATTTGATTACTTCATTATTTATGTATTTGTTTATTCATTTATCTATTTATCTATCCATTTTTTTTTTTCATAACCTAGGGGCAACGAAGGTATCCTCCTCGAACGAAGGGGAATTTTCCGTGATTCAAGTAAAAGTCCGGTTTTATCGACGCTACACCTTCTACCTCCTCACTCTGTACATTCCAACTGTCCTCCTCATCCTCATCGCCTACGCCACTTTCTTCTTCAATCCCGATGACTTTAATTCACGCGTGGTTGTGGCCGTGACGTCTCTCTTGGTGTTAACATCACTTCTTACGCAGGTTGGGACCTCGCAGACGTCGGTGCTCTGTATAAATAAATGAATAAGTAAATAAATAAATAAATAAATAAATAAATAAATAAATAAATAAATAGTTCTTTCTTCTGTTTTTTATATAAATTTATCTTTTATCTATCCTTTTGGGGGTTTATTCCTCCAAAGAACTATGATTTAATCACGTTTTTACAGCTGGGGTACAAACTGCAATGACGCGGCATATCAGTAACCTCACGTACCAATGTATCCACACGTTCTAATAAATAAATAAATAAATAAATATATATTTTTTAATAAATGTATCTTTTATCTATATTTATTGGGGGGGGGGGGGTTATTCCTCCAAAGAACTATGATTTCATCACGTGTTTACAGCTGGGGTACAAACTGCAATGACGCGGCATATCAGTAACCTCACCTACCGATACGTTCTAATAATATCTCTGTCCTAAACCAGACTTCAAACGCCCTTCCTAAGACATCTTACTTCAAGCTGATAGACATCTGGCTCTTCTTCTCCATCGTCATCATCTTCTTGGTCATCTTGCTACAGACACTCGTTAACTTCTCCGTCCAAAAGGGGTCCTCCTACAGTGGCGAATCCTTCATGGGGAGATTGATGGTGCGTTGGTCCTTAGTAATGATTTTTTTTTAGCTAAGGAGGATATGGGATTGAGTAAAGGTGTCGGGATTGTTCATTGTGGGTAGTTTAATGTAAATATTACTTCTGTTTTTTTTTTTGTGTGTGTTTTAAAGATGTTTCATTTTTTTTTAGGTGTTCTTTATTATTTTCTTTTTTTGAGGTATCGTTCTTTAAAAAATCTTGACTGTCAGTATAATTATATTGAGGATGTAAAAATGTTTCAGAATATATTTCGTTTTTTTATTTATTTATTTGTTATTGAATTTCACTCTTTATTAATTTTTTTAGCAACATATGGTATTTCAAATACTGCTCATTTTTTTCCAAGACGTCAATTTTTTAATGAAATTATTTGTATATCCTCTAACCTATCAGTAAGATTTTTCTTTTTTTTCCCCAATATCCCGACCGATACAACAAATAACATTAATATCATATAATATAATACTTATAATTAATTATAATTTAATTATCATTGATTATCATTTAATCATCATATAATATAATACTGCCCTTTCCCCCTCCATCACAGAACAGAATCATAGGACCTCGTGCCACAGCGTCGAAAAGCACCAGGATCATCAACGTCAAAGACCTCGGTTCTCAACGCAGCTCCTCCTCGATCGTCTGGGGGGACGAAGTGAGCGGGGCCGCCGCGTCGAGTCCGAGATCGAGTCGAGGGCGAGTGCTCGAGGGATGGAAGAGGGAAAAAGACACGACGACCCTGAAGGAGGAAGGACCGGAGGGCGTCAACATGGCCTTGATGGTGAAGAGTAGGATTGTGGTCCCCTTTATATACCTGGTCTTCAACCTGTGTTATTGGGGCGTTGCCTTCAGGTAGGTCGAGTTAAGGATGGATATGATTTTCATTTTTTTAAGGCCCTATTTATGGCTTTTTTTCCTGTTAAGGTATAGATATAAGTAAAATTTCTCGGCCCGATTATACTAAAACTTTTTCGTTCTTTTTTGTTTTTGTTTTTGTTTAGATATAGGTGTAGGTAAGGTTTTTGGGCCCTATCATGCTAGCAGTTTTCGTTCATTTTTTTGGCATTAAGGTATAGAAATAAGTAAGTTATTTAGACCCTATTATGCTAACAAAAAGAAAAAGAAATATCGTTAAGATATAGGTATATATATATATATATATATATATATATATATATATATATATATATATATATATATATATATATATATATATATATATGTTTTTAGGCCCTATTATGCTTGTACTTTTCCGTTAAGGTGTAGATATGAGTAAGTTACTCAGGCCCTATTATGCTATCACTTTTTTTCATTAAGGTATAGATATAAATAAAGCTTTTAGGCCTCATTAGACATGTACTTTTCAGTCCATTTTTTCTCGTTTTCGTTTGAACTTACCGTCAAAAAGGGGTTTCAGACCAATTACCCGACAAAGCGTTTGTTAAATGTTCTGTCACGTTATGCCTCCATATGAAATAAGAACATCGATATATCCACGTAAATGTACTCTATCTCATGATTGTATTAACATGAAGATATCGATATTAATTCTATATATGAAAACATATTATTAATAAAATGTCTAATATACGCATTTGGTCTGAGATAGTTAATAAGAATTAAAACATTAAAGTCACATAGCACTATCTGGTTTGAAGACTTGATTAAGTAAAGGAGACTACTATATTTTACTCTACTACCATAATGTTGTATATATTTGGTTATGTTCACACGAAATATTATATTAGTATAGATCTTCTGTAGAACAAGTTATAGATTTAAAAAAAAAAGAGTCGCTGAACACATACTATGTACGCTGGAACACAAACTTTTTTCTTTATTGTATATATATTTTTTTTTCTTTCTTTTTTTTTGCGGTTCAGAGTCATATTATCAAGGTGCTCAGCTCTCTCGGAAAGCTTCTGTAACTTACGATATCAAAAATATTTTCTGCAAATCTGTTTCAAAATGAAAAAAAAGTATCTTGTAAAATTACTATATCCTAAGGCTATTCCATAAGGTATATTTGCATTAACGTATCACCTTCTTTAGACTCAATTGAAGATGTGTATTTTTTTTACGTTAATGGAGTGTTCAAGTGTTCAACAGTCGAATTTTGGATCTTTCTCTCTCTCCTCAGGCGCTGTCCCTTGTCTCTCCCTTCTCTCTCTCTCTCTCTCTCTCTCTCTCTCTCTCTCTCTCTCTCTCTCTCTCTCTCTCTCTCTCTCTCCCTTCTAACTCCCTCTCTCTCTCTCTCTCCCCTCTAACTCTCTCTCTCTCTCTCTCTCTCTCCTCTCTCTCTCTCTCTCTCCCCTCTCTCTCTCTTTCTCTCTCTCTCCCTCCCTCTCTCTCTCTCTCTCCTTCTCTCCTCTCTCTCTCTCTAACTCCCCTCTCTCTACTTCTCCTCCCTCTCTCCTCTCCTCTCTCTCTCTCCTTCTCCCCTCTCTCTCTCTCCCCCTCTCTCTCCCTCTCCCCCCCCTCCCCCCCCCCCCTCTCTCTCTCTTGAACACGCGAGTGTGCATGTCTTTATGTATCTGTATCCATCCATCTACCTACCTACCTATGAAATCATCGATACCGAACTGCGTATGTATTTGCCTGCCAGTTTCTTTATCATAATATACATCAAAATTTGCATGAATATTTGCAAACTTTAACTGACACCTTCTCTTTCCATTGGCCACGTGCACCGGGACCCACAGGCAGATTTTCATGGAGGAGAGAGGTGAGTAAGGTCGGTACATGTACTAGGGTTGTCAATAGTTAATGGTTATTAGTTCAAAACAAATGCACTAGACTTCAAAGGTCATATAGCACTATGGCAGTGTACAGTAGCGAAAAGAGTTAGGAATGTGTTGATGATTAGGGGAAAAGTTAAGAGGTTAAACAGTACTAGAGGGTATTTGGGTTGTGGAAGGGGTAGAGAATGGTTTAATGGTTAAGACAAATAAATATGCTACACATCAAAGGTCCTATAGCATTATGATACAAGTTATGTAGCAAAAAGAGTAAAAATGAGTAAACGATTAAGATAACAGGACAGAAGATGGGGATGAAGAAGAGAAGGAAAAAGAATGGTGAAAAGACCATGTTGTGACCTAAGGCAGAGGTGATCCCTAATACTGGGTCCCTGTTTCTGTCTCCTAAGTCCCCCCCTTCCCCTCTACAGCAACAACAGGCATGGAAATGGGGGGATTCTGATTGTTAAAAGGAGGTCGACTGCAGCAGCGAGATTTTTTTTGTACTTTTAATATCAGAAAAAAAAAATGTATATAAGAACTGGCAACTTGCACCCGGACTCTGGAGTATTTTGATTCACCAAGTTTCTTTTGTTTTATTTTAATCGTCATACTGAGGTTTACAAACATTTTGCATTTTTTAAATTGATGTACAATTATTTTTTTATTCTTTTTTTTTTTGTTTTGTTTAATAGAGATATGCTGCTTTCAACCTCGTTACTTTCCATTTCTTATTTATGAGAGATACTCTAGATTTTGAGTTGCCTTTACTGTAAGAGGTGCTGGATTATAGAGTTGAATATAATACAATGCATTAATTAGCTATAATGGGGTGTTCACATATCAAGTGACATGTACTCTAATAGAAAGTCTGAAATATTCAAAACTACTCTCCACTTGTATGTCGTACTGTGGTGAAAGGGTTTGTGTTGTACTAAGAATATAGGGGAAATTGCCTGTGAAAGACTCAACTGCTGTATTATTGTCAGTAATAATTATGATGACTCCAATATATTTACTTACATAGACAAAGTCTAATGATAAATTAGCACATAACTATAATTTCTTTACCACTCTTATGGTACTTTATCATATACATATGAGTACGTTTATCAGTACATCTAAATTAACTAACACCCAAGTT
>NC_051388.1:52876377-52878877 GCF_015228065.2 Penaeus monodon | reverse complement strand
CTTATCAGAAGTTTAGCAACTTCCTCAGCACCCTTATGAGAAAGTTTTGTGTTTTCAAGTTGGATATACTGTGCTATGCTTAAAGCTTCAAATAAATTATTCAAATCAGGATTCTTCTGCAAGTTGCGCACTGCGTCATCATTCAACCACAACAAGGGAATACGGACTCTCAAGTCCTTATGCATATTCTTCCTCACTGTAAAGACCTGATTAGTAAAGCTGAAGGAAAGATAGTCACATTCATAAGTGGCTTTAATAAGACTTATAATGCTGTCAAATGTATCTTTAATGTCTTGACCATCTATGGGTTTGCAAGAGCAAGGGAAATTTGAGCATTCTTGGCAGAGTCCTTGTATAGAGGTAATTATTAATTCCCTGCCCAGAGGTTTTTTTCTGCTCTGTGCAGTCCGCTCTTCCTTAGTTAAGCGTGAGCACTTTGAGTACTTTTTATTATGAGATGTGCCTGAAGCAGATATGTTACACTTCTTCTTAACCTCCTGAACAACATCATCACTACTGTTTTCAGTTGAAGTAGATTCTTGGCTCTGATCTTCCTCCTTTTTGATAATGTTATATGCTCCTGTAACAGATACAATAGTGTCTAATATCATTAACCTTTGCAAGTTCTTCCACTTCTCAAGCAGAACTGAGACATTTGAATCGTTACAGAAAATCATGTTACGGAGCATAAGTCTCTCCAACCCCTTCGGAAGCTCAGTCCCCACTACGAGCCTGAAACCCCACTCTTCCAAAGGCAGCACAGGAGCCCTGGCCTCCTCTTTGACTCCCTCTACCTCCATTGGCTCTGTGCCAGTTCTGTTTCTCTGATTCCTCTTGTAATATTCTGGATCACACTTGATGAATAAACATTCCAGACGAGTAAATACTTTCAGATCCATGTGGAAATTTCCTCTGATAACAATCCCATCCATGCTCAGGTACTTTAAATATTTTGGACAACCAAATTTACACAGCAGATCCAAAATACCATCCTGATAATGGACTGTTAAAGTAGGAGGTTTATCTTTAGACAATACTGGTGTCTTTGAGCTTTCTGTGACAGATTTCAGATTCACTTTGACCACGGAGTCCATTAATTTGGCCTGTCCATCACAATTTATGATTTCTGCAAAGGATGCCACATCTCTTACAATTACATCCAAAATTTGTAAATTATCTTTAACACAAAGACATTTCAAAAAGTCTTCTTCTCCTTTGTATACAAAAGGTCCCACATACTTACATAACTGGAGATGGGGGTTTGATATTTTCACTATATCTCTACTTAAATTCTCCAAACTTGAAGGATATATATGTGAATATTTACTTCTAACTATATTTATCTGGAATGACATCTTTTTATCTTCTAATGGCAGGTTTCCCAGCATATTTAACACCAAATTCAAAATTTCACATTTCATGCCACTTTCCAATCTGACTGTTACTGGTCTGACATACTTCACATTGTTTAGGATTTTCTTAATTACAGGAATTTTTTCCTCATTTAAGAATTTGCATTTGAATAGCCAAACATCTTTCAGAGCAACGATTTCAGCAAAAAGATCTAAAATTTCTTGTCTGCATCCACATGCTTCAACAAAATTAACAAGGTATGACCACCTTGTGAAAGCATTCTCATACCTACAAGTTTCAGAATCATCCTTCAAAAACTCATCATTCATTCTCTCTTTCTTCTTCTTCTTGTGGGCTTTGGCATTTTGTTTCCCACCTGATTTCTCTTTCCATAATCTATCATCTACATTCAAAACTTTGTAAAGATATGGCTTTATTAAAGATAACTTGGTCGTTATCTGGTCATTTTGACACCAAAAAATACAAGCAAATTTGATAGCTCTTTTGAACATAGGAATCTGAGTTGGGTATTCTTCCAATATTCTCTTGGCTTCTTTTTCATTTTTTCGGATAAATCTAGAGGCAAACAAGTCCTCTATTACTCTATATCTAAAGGATAATCCTTTAGCATCCTTTGCGAAAAACAAGTCCTGTATTTCAGGTTTTACAGACATCAAATCTTCATTTTTATAGAACCCCTCATTTTTTATCATGTTCCTAAATGCGAGCTTCTCAATTAATTCTAGGTCATGATCTGTTTGAATGGATCCAATTTTCTTTTCAATAAAATACTCTAACATTTCTTTACACGGAACTGGTTTTCTGATTTCGTTGAAAATGTTAACCATTTCAGGTGTATTTAAAATGCCTTTGTACTTACATTCTTCATATAATTTCAACATGTACTTCAAATCTCCCTCACTTTCATTCAGACTCTTCAAAATGCCTTGTACTAAACCTTCACTAAGAGGTTTCACTTGAAGGATCTGAAAGGCACTTGAACTCTCACACTCACCTTGATATGTAACAACCCATGTCCCATTCACCATGCTTGCAATGGGAATGACGTCAGCATGCTTTATATTCCAGTCAACTAGAAACAAAATGTTATTTGCATACATTCTTAAGGCATCTATTATCAAAGCAA
>NC_051388.1:52868877-52873877 GCF_015228065.2 Penaeus monodon | reverse complement strand
AAAATCTAATTGGAAATTCAACTAAAATCTAATTGGAAATTCAACTATAATCATTTTTATTTTTTTTTTCCCAACTTAATCTAAACTTGGAAACTGGAAATTCAACCAAAATCTAATTGGAAATTCGACTATAATCGGAACTTTCTATTCATATATGCTAGCATTATTGCAACCAGGGATATATGTGCAGAGTAATCATGATGAAAACTCTATACATGAAAAGATGAAATTCTAATGCTCAAAATTAATAGCCAAGTTATTATCTATGTTATCTATATATATATATTATTATTATCTATCGATCATGAGGAGGTGGGGCCTTGTAAATGTCCAAATTGAGCAAACTATAGTGTAGCATAAAACCCACAAGAAATAAACTTGTATGAATAAGTTAATTAATTGAGAAACATATAGACAATCTTTGAAACCAATATATCAGAAAAGCTATTTATTCAAGAAGAGTATATTTATGCCTTGCAAATATCCTCTTGTTTTAACAAGAAAGCAGCTACAATAATGCAACAGCAAGAGGGCCAGCTGCAATGTATGTCTTGGTTCACATTTGACAGTCGCACAATACAATGAAATGCTAATACAAGTTGAAGGAAAACTTTTCCGAAGGATGAAGGCCTTTTTATAAGAAAGACAAATGCAGTTCGAAGTCCACACTCTTCCGGCAATTCCAAACCTTTTTAGCACTCTCAACTCCAGGCACTATTTGATTTTCTTTTTTTAATTATCTAAGTCCTTCTGAACTTCATACAATTTAATAAGAAGAGAGAGAGAGAGAGAGAGAGAGAGAGAGAGAGAGAGAGAGAGAGAGAGAGAGAGAGAGAGAGAGAGAGAGAGAGAGAGAGAGAGAGAGAGAGAGAGACACACAGACACACACACACACACACACACACACACACACACACACACACACACACACACACACACACACACACACACACACACACACAAAAGAATGCTAATATAGTTGGGATATTATTTCTCTATATGAAGAGGTTCATACTTTATAACAAAAAATTGAAGTATCCTTTTCTCAACATCAATCACACTTTTCGTTATGAACTGTCATGTCTTCATGCTTTGAGCAGTGGGGTGAACTATTAAATGTGGAATAAAGCTAGTGGAAAGGTGTCTGGAATATAAAAATTGGATCTAATCCCAATACTGAGAAATCGCCCCCCCCCCCCAAAAAAAAAAAGGTCGGTTTTGCGACTAAGACTTACCCAGTATCAATGACCGAAGGGAGAACAGGATGGCCAGGATCCTCATACTTCTGTGCAACCTCGTTTCTCAGGTCCTCTGCAAGAATTCATCAGCAAGAGAATACAATATGGCCTTATAAGATAAATATGTGGCCTTATAAGATAAATATCAAAATTACCCCAATACTCATTCGCATACTGGAACGAAAGATACACAGTTCACTGAAATGTCGAAACCAAGATTGCAGAGAGAAAAAACACTAGGGGTGAAGAAGAAAAAAAAAAAAAAAAATCTAAACATTTACAAGTATGAAGGAAAGATTCAGAATATCTTTATTTCTTAAGAGAATAAGAAACGGCACTGCTAAAACCATTAGTGAAAATATTTGGTCAAATAGCAGACACGAGAAAATTGGGCCCGTCAGGCGATTCCAATTACTGCTGTGGAGTAACCGACAGGGATTAAATAAATTCACATACAGGGTAGCTACAGGAATTTTCAAAATTACTACTACCACTACTACAATAGACTGCAAAAGGACCTATACATTCAAAATGCATTTGAGTGACGTTCTGGATGAAGAGATGCATGTTGAAGTAGACGCTCTCACAGCAAGACTCTGGTGTTCTCGTAAAAGTTGCCAGCTGATAAAAGCAGCATTAAGGAGTTTTGAATAGCACGTCAAGAGCTTGTGTAGAAGGGAAAATTTAATGCCAGCTCTGTAAGAAAGTTTAACAAATGCTTTAATTGGGAAATTGATATGAAAACGGGGTCAGATTTATTTCTCAATGAGGTTGCAGTATTCTCAAGGGGTAATGGAAGAAACAACACATATAAGAAAGAAAGAGAGAAAAAGGAAAAGAAAAGATGATATAAATGATATTCAAATGGTTTTCAAAGGCACACAAACTAAGCTTAAAAATATAACAAACAAAATCATTTGTCAGTACTGACCTATTATGCGAAGTGCTGATTTGTCCAAGCGCTGCGAAAATCTCAGAGACTCTTCCCTCTTAGCCTCTATGTCGATTGGCTCACCTATGTATCCGTACAACTTTTTAGCCGCTTCGCAAAGCTTGTCCAGGTTAATTTCGGTGCAGTCCACGTCCGAGCCAGAATGGAAAACTTTGTTCCTGATGCTCTTCATGACTTGCAGTGGGTCGAGATCCAGCTCGTACGCAAGGACTTCATTTGTGAGGACGTTCAGGAGAAAGGTCACGTCAATTTGCGACAGATCCCTCTCTATCTTGGACTGATTTGGGCTCTCAGTCAGCAGATCTTTCACCGATATACTACTCAAAATGTCGGCATTGGTACCCAGGTTGTTTAAGTGCAATGTTCTCGAGACCGAGGAAGAATTCTGCAAGTCGCTATTCTTATTTTTCTTTTTATCTTCAATCTTTTTACCCTTATTGTGAACTTTCCTCAATAACTCATAAAGATTCATATCCATAATTGGGACATTTCCCTGATCGCCAATTTTACCATTAACATAATCCTTAACGTACTTTGCCTCCTTAAAAATGTTAACAAATAATCTGGACAATGCCGGTGCGCATACATTTCTAAGGAAATATAATATCGGAGACTGTAGATACGCTCCGATATCCTCCTGAAAATGAAAAAAGGAAAGGAATTACACACAGGGACATATATATATATATATATATATATATATATATATATATATATATATATATATATATATATATATATATATATACTGGTATTGAAAAAATAAAGAAAAAATGGCAAGTAAATCCTCTTAAAAATGTATGTCTTGAAGTGCTGATGATAATGATAATAATAATGTTTTAATTATAAATATCTTGAAATGGTAATGATAATAGCAATGACTTGAAATTGTAATGATAATGATAATAATGATAATAATAATTTTGTCTTAATAAAAATAATTATGTCTTGAAATGATGACCATGCAAATAGGAAATGTAAGTCCATACTAAGTACATAACATGCATAGATAATAATAATAATAATAATAATAGTAATAATAATGTCTTCAGAATAATCTTTAATCATTTATCAACCTCACAATCATTTATCGAAGATTCACTTGTGAGAGACTTAAGCAATTGTCGTGGATTTGGCAACTCTGGCCCTCAGGCAAACGCTAATAGTATCGCTTTTTTTTTCTGTTTATTTTCATCTTTATTTTTGTCTTAGCATCTGTTATTTCATCATAACCAAAGCTCTAATCTTGCAAATTTCCAAAATCTGTTGCACACATTCAACACATTACACTTTTTTTCTTCTTTTTTTCCTGAAATCAAGATAAACACAATTTCGCAATCACTCCCAACCTCAACGACGTTATCGGGTTTTCACATCGATGAGCTGGACTAATTCCTATATATATATATATATATATATATATATATATATATATATATATATATATATATATATATATTTAATTATATTTTTTTTCTATTTAAATTCTTAACGATAGGCTCATCTAGGTCCCTTCTCGCTCGGCAATGGGAAAAGCGAGCCGACGCCACGCCTCCGGTGCTCCAGCAAAGGCCAAGACCCTTAAACAGACTCCCCGCTCTAGGCCAGGACGCCGGCCCTGGGGTTGGTTGTTAGCCTAGGGTCTGCTGGAAAGCTCGGGTGGAGGGGGGGGGGGGGGGGATCATGCAAGCCTAGCCTGCGTTTCGGTCGCAATTGCAAGATTTTATTTATTCATTTATAAGGAGATTATTTATATATTTATCAGGCAGATTTATCTATTTATTTACTTATTAAACAGATTATCTATTTATTCATTTATTAGGCAGACTATTTATTCATTTATTCATTTTCTTATTGCTTGTCTTGTCTGCTCTTTTAGGGATATTTATCTTTGTCTATTTATTCATCTATTTATCTATTTATTCATTTTTTTTATTGTGTTCTTCATATTTCTCTATCTCTATTGTCCTTACTTCAAGATCTACACATAATAATAGTAATAATTATAATAATAATGATAATGATAATAATAATAATGATAATAAATAATAATAATAATAATAATAATAATAATAATAATAGTAATAATTATAATAATAATAATAATGATAATGATAATAATAATAATAATAATAATAAAATTTATAAAATTTAGTACAATAAAATTTTCTAATTGAAGAAAATATCACAAATTTAGAAAAAGAATTAGCATAAACCTTAAAACACTGCTTGAAAAAAAGGAAAAAGAAAAGAAAAAAAACACACACATTATATATATATATATATATATATATATATATATATATATATATATATATATATATATATATATATTAATCTCATCTCTAGTCAACAATATCAAAAATGAAGACACTAATAAATAAATAAATAAATAAATAAATAAATAAATAAATAAATATATTAATTAATAAATAAATAAATAATAAACAAATATATAAATATATTAATTAATATTTTTCTCTCACTTACCTGACTTTGACAATCCATCATTTCAACGGCTTCCATCTTTCTTCTTTTTCTCTTAAAATAATAATAATAATAATAATAAAAAACTCAGATTCAACCTTCTCACTTTTTTTCGTTTTTTTTTTTTTTTTTCTCGCTAATAAGGCACTTTTCTTTTCCTTTTTTTTTTTTCGCTTGTTCTTGTTTCTTTTCTTGTTCTCCTCGTTCGTTATTGAAATCTCTCTCTCTCTCTTTCTTCTTCTTCTCCTTGTTCCTTGTTCTTCTATTTTTCTCTTCAATACGGAATGAAGTCACTCTTTCCTCTCTTCAGATAAACCCAATTT
>NC_051388.1:52841377-52851377 GCF_015228065.2 Penaeus monodon | reverse complement strand
GTTCAATTTTCGTCTAAATCTTGTATCTACATTTTCATCGTCATCTTTATCTTCATTTTCATCGTCATTTTTATCTTCATCCTCATCAGAATCATCTTCATATTCATTTTCATCTCCATCTTTATCTTTATCTTCATTTTAACCATCTTCATCTTCATTTCCATCATCGTCATCATCTTGATCTTCAATGTCATCTTTACTATCATCATCTTCATCTTTTTCCTTCCTCTATTTGTTGTTTATCCTCCTCGTCATCGTCATCATTATCAGTCGGCATCATCATCACTACCATCATCACTCCTCCTCCTCCTCATCATCATCATCATCATCATCATCATCATCATCATCATCATCATCAGCATCATCATAATAATGATAATGATGGTGATCATCACCACCATCATTTAGGCAAAGTCATCACCACAGTTCCGAATAGTTCAGCTCTGTATTTATAGAATGAATGTAGAAGGAGATTGAATAGCCTTTGCAGGGAAGTGCCTTCGTTAATGAACAGCTGTGTGGCGAGGGTGTGTGTGTGTGTGTGTGTGTGTGTGTGTGTGTGTGTGTGTGTGTGTGTGTGTGTGTGTGTGTGTGTGTGTGTGTGTGTGTGTGTTCTTGTTTGGTTGTGTGTGTGTGTGTGTGTGTTCTTGTTTGGTTGTGTGTGTATGTATGTGTGGGTATTTTGTTTGTGTGTTTGCATGTTTGTGTGTGTGTGTGGGGGGGGCGTGCTTGCGTGCGTGTGTGCGTGTACGTGCGCGCGCATGCAGTACGTCAGAGGTGACCGCTCCCTATTGCCTGAAAGTCTCCCAGGATCCCTCGGCGCAATGTCACGTTGGCTAAAACGTCGGTCGCAAAGCGTGCGTCGTCATGGCAACGGCGTGAGGATGCGGGGTAGGTAGGGGTGGGTGGGTGGGGGGTGGTAGGGTGGGGAGTGGTATGGGTGAGGGGTGGGGGAAGGATGTAATGAAGTTACGGTATCGTATGGAATTTCTATTTGTTTTTTTTCCTCTCTCTCTCTCTCTCTCTCTCTCTCTCTCTCTCTCTCTCTCTCTCTCTCTCTCTCTCTCTCTCTCTCTCTCTCTCTCTCTCCCCCCCCCCCCTCCCTCCCTCCCTCCCTCCCTCCCTCCCTCCCTCCCTCCCTCCCTCCCTCCCTCCCTCCCTCCCTCCCTCCTTCCCTCCCTCCCTCCCTCCCTTTTCTTTCTTTGCTTTCTGGTTTGGTGTTTAGGCGTGACGCGTCGCTCTGTTTTCTTTGTGTACGCACAGGCACACACGCGCACGTACACGATCACACACACACACACACGTGTATATGTGTGTTTGTTTGTTTGTATGTCTATTTATTTGTTTATTTGTTTATTTATTTATACATATATACATATACATATACATATACATATACATACCGACATATTTATACATATACATTTGTATATATATACGTACATGCACGTGCGGGCAAATGCTAGCGCAACGCCTCGCACCGTTCCTTGTAAAGGGATAAAAATATTCTGCAAAAAGCGAGGTTTGTGACGGATCTGAAATGGCGGTCGTCAGGTCGTGCCATTATTTCTTCCCCTTTCCTTTTATTCACCTTCCTTTTTTCTCCTCGCTTTCCTCCTTTCCCCTTTCCTCGCCTCATCTGTCTCCTCCTTTCTTCTCCCTTTTCTTCGTATTATTTTTCTTTCCTTCTTTCTCCAGCTCGTTCTTCACTTCTACCTCCTCGTTGCCTTCTTCTTCTCTCTGTCTCCCTCCTCCTCCTCCTCCTCCTCCCTGTCTTCCCCTTCTTCTTCCTCCTCCTCCTCCTCTCCTCCTCCTCCTCCTCCTCCTCCTCCTCCTCCTCCTCCTCCTCCTCCTCCTCCTCCTCCTCCTCCTCCTCCTCCTCCTCCTCCTCCTCCTCCTCTTCTTCTCCTCCTCTTCTTCTCCTCCTCTTCTTCTCCTCCTCTCCTCCTCCTCCTGTTCCTCCCTGTCTTTCTCCTCCTCCTCCTCCTCCTCCTCCTCCTCCTCCCTGTCTTTCTCCTCCTCCCCCGGAACGGAACGGAGGAGAAAGGGAGGGAAGGGAAGGAGAACAAGAAAGGGAGGTGAGAAAGGGAAGTAAAATGAGACGGAGAAAGGGAAGGTATAGGGTAAAGAAAAGAGGAAGGAAAAGAAGCAGGGAGAACCAGGGAGACGAAAAGGGAAGGAGACGAACAAAAGGGCAAGGAAGAGAGAATGGAAAAGCAGGTGAACCGGAGGAGAGTCTCATTTTCCTCTCGCTTCTCTTGCGCGACAAATATCTCTCATGTGTGCTTAACCTCTTTGTGTTTTGAAACGAGTCTGCAATAAAGGCGATAGATAATTCTCCGTCTGGCTGGCAATGGATAGCGCTGTAAAGGAAGATAGATTATAGGAGGAAAAAGGAGGAGGGGAGGGAAGAGAAGAGAGGAGAAATAAAAAGGGAGAGCGGGGACAGAATGGAGACGCTGGAATTTCATCCCAGCCGCCCGCGCGGGGAAGGAGGAGGAGGCAGCGTCGAGGGCGTGAAGTCAAGGAGAGAGGGTGAGGGAGAGGGAGAGGGAGAGGGAGAGGATGAGGGTTAGGGTGAGGGAGAGAGTGAGGGTGAGGGAGAGAGTGAGGGAGAGGGAGAGGGTGAGGGTGAGGGTGAGGGAGAGGGAGAATATATATATATATATATATATATATATATATATATATATATATATATATATATATATACATGCACGCACACACACACGCACACACACACATATACACTGTTGGAAATTCCAAAGCAAGAAGGAAACAAAAAAAAAAGGCTTTGCATAACAACAGGATGCCCCCTCCCCCCCCTCCCCCGCATCCGCGCTGCAAAGTGGGCCAAGGCGACGAGGTGAGGGAAGTGTCAGAGGTGTCAGCCAACCACACCGAAGGACTTGACACCCTGAGGTACGAGAGACGTCCAGACCTGACGGCAAGAAAGCATGACTCGCGATCTTAGACACAGGCAGGCAGACAGGCAGGCAGGCAGGCAGGCAGACAGACAGACACAGACAGGCAGGCAGTCAGACAGGCAGACAGACAGACAGGCAGGCAGACAGGCTGGCATGCAGGAGGCAGGCAGTCAGACAAACAGGCAGGCAGAAGACAGTCAGACAGACAGTCAGACGGACAGGCAGACAGAGAGACAAACAGGCAGGCAGGCAGGCAGGCAGACAGACAGGCAGGCAGGCAGGCAGACAGACAGGCAGGCAGGCAGACAGACAGACAAGCAGACAAAGAAAGGAAAAGAGAGAGAGGGGGAAAGCATGGTCGTAGGGAGAAAGAGAGATGAAAAGGAAGAGGAGAAAGGGAGAGGGATAAAAAAGGAAGAGAGAGAGATATAGAGGGAAAAGGCTGTCGTAGAGAGAGAGAGAGAGAAAGAGAGAGAGAGAGAGAGAAAGAGAGAGAGAAAGAGAGAGAGAGAAAGAGAGAGTTAGAGAGAGAGAGAAAGAGGAAGAGAGAGAGAGATAAGATAAGATAGGGAGAAAGAGAGAGAAAGAGAAAGGGCGGACGGGGGGGGGGGGGCGTGCTCTCCCTCGCCCCTCGCCTTTATTGTTGACGCCGCGACGTCGGCTGCAGCGCCTCCGTCGGCCGAGAGGAGTTGTTTGGGGAATGTATTAAGGAAAAAAAAAGTATTAGGGCGAAAGAAAGAGGTCTTTTGGCTGTTGTTAACGAGGATATTGCTGTCTGGTTTTATTTTATTTTACTTTATTTTATTATTATTATTTTTTTTGGGTGGGGAGAGGGGGGATGGTTTTATTTTTTCGAGTATTATTGTTTTTTTTTTATTAAGGAAAATTAAATTAATTTTTAATCAAAAATTAAATTGAAATAATTTCAATAAATAAAAAATTAAATTAAATTATTTTTTTTTGATTAAGGAAAATTATTATT
This sequence comes from Penaeus monodon, assembly GCF_015228065.2. Classification (NCBI taxonomy): domain Eukaryota; kingdom Metazoa; phylum Arthropoda; class Malacostraca; order Decapoda; family Penaeidae; genus Penaeus; species Penaeus monodon. The sequence goes on along the minus strand of NC_051388.1, from coordinate 52,847,468 downwards.
GTTTTTTTTTTTTTTTTTTTTTTTTTTTTTTTTTTTTTTTTTTTTTATTTTTTTTTTTTTTTTTTTTTTTTTGGTGTTTTTTTTTGGTAAAAGGGTATAAATTATTTTTTAATTCATTTTTCAAAAATTTATTTTTCTTATCAAAAAAAATTTTTTAAAATCCCTTTATTTTTTTTTTTTAAAAAAGAAAAAAAAATTAATTATTTATATCCCAAAAAAAAATTAAAATTTCGATTTTAAAAAAAAGGGGGGAAACCACTAAAATTTTTCAAAAAGGGGCTCCGGGAAAGGGGAGGGTCAAAGTTTGCCGGGAAGTTTCCCCGGGCCCCCAGCCCTTTGGGCGGGGGGGAAAAGCCCCCCTTTTTCTTTTTTTTCCTTTTGGGGGGGGTTTTGTTTTTTTTTTTTTTTTTTTTTTTTTTTTTTCTTTTTTTCTTTTTCCCCCGGGCTTGTTTTTTTTTTTTTTTTCCTCCCCCCCCCTCCTCCTCCCCCTCCTTTTTTTTTTTTTCCCCCCCCTTTTCCCCCTCCTTTCCCTTTTTTTTTTTTTTTTTTTTTTTTTTCCTCCTCCTCCTCCTCTTCCTCCCCCTCCCCTTTTCCCCCCCTCCTCTCCTCCTCTTTTTTTTTAATCCCCCCCTTCTCTTTCCCCTTTTTCCTCCTCCTCCTTTTCTTCTTCTTCTCCTTCTTCCTCTCCCCTCCTCCTCCTCCCCCCCCCCCCCTTTTTTTCCCCCCTTTCCCCCCTTTTCTCCTTTCTCCTCCCCTCCCCTCTTCCCCCTTCCTCCCTTTCCCTCCCCTCCCCTCCTTCCCCCCCCTCCTCCTCTCCTCCTTTTTCTCCCTTTCCCCCCCCTCCCTCCTCCCTTTTCCTTCCTTCCTCCCCTCCCTTCCTCCTCCTCTCCTCTCCCCCTTTTCTTTTCCCCCCCCCTCCCTCCCCCTTCCTCCCCCCCCCCCCCCTTTTCTTCCCCCCTCCTCCCCCTCCCTTTTTTTCCTCCTCCCTTTCTCCTCCCCCCCTCCTTTTCTTTTTCCTCCCCTCCTCTTCTTTTCTCCCCCCTTTTCCCCCCTCCCCTCCTCCTCTCCTCTTCTTTTTTCCCTCCTCCCCTTTTCCCCCCCCCCCCTCCCCCTTTTTCCCCCTCTTCTTCTCCCCCTTTTTCCCTTTCCCCTCTCCTCCCCCTCTTCCTCCCCTCCTCCCCCTCCCCCCCTCCCCTCTTTCTCCTCCTCCTCCTCCTCTTCTTTTTTTCCTTTTTTTCCCCCCCTTTTTCCCCCCCCCTTTTTTCCCCCTTTTCCCCTCCTCCTCCTCCCTTCCCCCCCCTTTTTTCCCTCCTCCTTTTTCCCCTCCCCTTTCTCCTCCTCCTCCTCCCCCCCCTTCCTCCTCCCCCTCCTCCCTCCTCCCCTCCTCCTCCTCCTCCTCCCCCCCCTTTTTCCCCCCCCCCCTTTTTCCCCCTTTTCTCCTCCTTCTTCTTTTTCCCCCCCTTTTTTCCCCCCTCTTTTTTTTTCTTTCCGGAACCTCCCCCTTTTTTTTCTTTTTTTTTTTTTTTTTTTTTTTTCCTCTTCTTTTTTTTTTTTTTTTTTTTTTTTTTTTTTTTTTTTTTTTTTTTTTTTTTCCTTTCCCCCCCCCCCCCCCCCCCCCCCCCCCCCCCTTCTTCTTCAAAAATCTTGGGCTTTCCTTTCCCCCCCCCCCCCTCTCCCCCCTCCCCCTCCCCCTTCTCCCCCCTCCTCCCTCCCCCCCTCCCCCCTCCTCCCCTCCTCTCCTCCCCTCTCCTCCCCTTTTCCCCTTTTTCCTCCCCTCCCCCCCCTTTTTCCCCCCCCCCTCTTTTTCCCCCCTCCCCCCCCCCCCTTTTTTCCCTTTTTTTTTTTCCCCCCCCCCCCCCCCCTCCCCTTTTTCCTCTTTTTTTTTTTTTCCCCTTTTCCCCTTTTTTTTTTTTTTTTTTTTTTTTTTTTTTCTTCCCCCCCCCTTCCCTCTCTCCCCCCCCCCCCCCCCCCCCCCTTCCCCCTTTTTTCCCCCCCCCTTTTTTCCTTCCCTCCCCCTCCCCCTCCCCCCCCCCCCCCTTTTCTCCCTTTTCCCTCCCTCCCCCCCTCCCTTCCCCCCCTTTTTCCCCTCCCCCCCCCTCCCCCCCCTCCCCTTTCTCTCCTCTCCTCCCTCCCCTCCCCCCCCTTTTCTTCTCTCCTCCCCTTTTCTCCTCCCTCCCCCCTCCTCCCCTTCCTCTCCCTCCCCTTTCCTCCCCTCCCCCCCCCCTTTTCTCTCCTCCCCTCTCCTCCCCCCTCCCTCCTCCTTCCTTCTCCTTTTTTTTTTTCCCCCCTTTTTTTCCCTCCCCCCCTTTCCCCCCCTTTTCCCCTCTCCCCCCCTTTTCTTCCTCCCCTCTCCCTTCCCCCCCTTTTTCCTCCTCCCTCCCCTCCCTCCCTCCCCTTTTTCTCTCCCCCCTCCCTCCCCCCCTTTCCCCTCCCCCCCCTCCTCCCCTTCCTCCCCTCCCCCCCCCCCTTTTTTTTCCCCTTTTTCCTCCCCCCTCCCCTCCTTCCTCCCCCCCCTTTTTCTCCTTCCTCCCCCCCCCCCCTCCCCCCCTTTTCCTCTCCTCTCCTCCCCTCCCTCCCCCCCCTCTCCTCCCCTTTTTTTTCCCTCCCCTCTCCTCCCCCCTCCCTCCCCTTTCTCCCCCCCTTTTCCCTCCCTCCCCCCCCCCCTTTTCCCTCCCCTTTTCCCCTCCCCCCCTCTCCCCCCTTCCCTCCCCCCCCCTTTTCTCTCCTCTCCCCCCTCTCCTCCCCTCCCCTTTCTCTCCCCCCCTTTCCCCTCTCCTCTCCTCCCCCCCCTTTTCCCCCCCTCTCCTCCCCTCCCTCCCCCCCCTTTCTCTCCTCCCTCCTCTCCTCCCCCCCCTTTCCTCCCCCTCCCCCCTCCCCTTCCGTCTCCCCCCCCCCCCTTTTTCTCCCCTTTCCTCCCCTTTCTCCCTCCCCTCCCTCTCCCCCCCTTTTTCTCCCCCCCCCTCCCTCTCCCCCCTTTCCTCCCCCCTCCCTTCCTCCCCTTTCTTCCCTCCTCCCCCCTCCTCCCTTCTCTCCTCTCCTCCCCTCTCCTCCCCTCTCCTCTCCTCCCCTTTCTCCTCCTCTCCTCCCCTCTCCTCCCCTCTCCTCTCCTCCCCTCTCTCCTCCCCTCTCCTCTCCTCCCCTTTCTCTCCTCTCCTCCCCTCTCCTCCCCTCTCCTCTCCTCCCCTTTCTCTCCTCTCCTCTCCTCTCCTCCCCTTTCCTCTCCTCCCCTTCCTCCCCTCACCTCTCCTCCCCTTTCTCTCCTCCCCTCACCTCCTCCCTTTCTCTCCTCTCCTCCCCTCTCCTCTCCTCCCCTTCTCTCCTCCCCTCACCTCTCCTCCCCTTTCTCTCCTCTCCTCCCCTCTCCTCTCCTCCCCTTTCCTCTCCTCTCCTCTCTCTCCTCCCCTCTCCTCTCCTCCCCTTTCTCTCCTCTCCTCCCCTCACCTCTCCTCCCCTTTCTCTCCTCCCCTCACCTCTCCTCCCCTTTCTCTCCTCCCCTCACCTCTCCTCCCCTTTCTCTCCTCTCCTCCCCTCTCCTCTCCTCCCCTTTCTCTCCTCTCCTCCCCTCTCCTCCCCTCACCTCTCCTCCCCTTTCTCTCCTCCCCTTTCTCTCCTCCCCTCACCTCTCCTCCCCTTTCTCTCCTCCCCTCTCCTTTCTCCCCTCTCAGCCTCCGCGGCTCCCTTTCCTGCCCTTCTTTAGCCGAGAAAAACCTTATCGAGTTCGGGCGACAAGATTAAGAGGCCTTACCACGGAGCGGAGGAGGGGGGGGGAGGAAGGAAGGGGAGAGGGAGAGGAAGGAAGGGAGGGAGAGGGAGAGGGAGAGGAAGGGAGGGAGGAATTAAGAAAGGAAGGGGGGGGGGAGAGGAAGGAAGAAAGGGAGAGGAAGAGAGCCATTGATTAGGTTGAGGCCATTGACGCCGCCCACGCCCCTCGCCCGCCCGCCCGCCCGCCCGCCCGCGTGACACACCCTGGCTGGCTGGAAGGCTGGAAGGCAGAGGGCGTGGCCGACAAATAGGCGGACGGGCAGACAGACAGACAGACAGACAGACAGACAGACAGACAGACAGACAGACAGACAGACAGACAGACAGACAGGATAGAGAGTCGTGTAGACAAACAGGTAGATAGATAGGTAGAAAGATAGACAGATAAACAGACAGATTGCAGGAGGGACGGCAGACGCGGAGGCAGAGCGAGGGGTAGTGGGCTAGTTCTGGAAATGGGCAGGAGAAATAGGCAGGCAGGCCGATGAATAGGCCTACCTTGGCGAAGTGAATGGGTAACCCGGACCCAGAGCTAGGCAGGTGAACCGTATTCATATTGACAAATGTAGAAAAGGTATGTGTTTCTGACGAAGACGCAATCGAAACCGGTCAAATACATCTCTTGTATTGTGAAGATACTCATTCTCATTCATACCTTTTCTACAATAGGCAGGTGAGAGAGAGAGAGAGAGAGAGACGTTGGCAGACAGTCGTGAGATAGATAGATTGGCAGACGGACAGGAGAGGTGGATAGGCAGACAGACAGGAGAGGTGGATAGGCAGACAGACAGGAGAGGTGGATAGGCAGACAGACAGGAGAGGTGGATAGGCAGGCAGACAGGAGATATAGAGAGGCAGACAGATCATCTAGGAGATAGAATGGTAGACAGACAAGAGAGAAAGATAGGCAGACAAACAGGATAGATAGATGGGCAGTCAGGCCAGGGGATAGATAGACTGGCGGACGGACAGGAGAGAGAGACGTTGGCAGACAGACCATGTTGGAGATAGATTGGCAGACGGACAGGTGAGAGCGAAGTTGGCAGACAATCAGGAGATAGATAAATTGGCAGACAGGGGAGGGGATAGATAGATTGGCAGACAGTCAGACGAGAGATAAACTGGCAGACAGACAGGTGAGCGGTAGATTGGCAGATAGAAAGGAGAACCTCAGTTTGGCAGACAGACAGACAGGTGAAAAAGACATTCCCAAACACTCATGAGATAGATATAATGGCAGACAGACAGTATATATATATATATATATATATATATATATATATATATATATATATATATATATATATATATATATATATATATATATATATATATATATATATATTGGAAAACAGACAAATAATAGATAACCTGATACACAAACATGCACAGACATAAAAGAACAGGCAGATAATCAAGGAGTTTAAACAGCAAAAGAGTCATGCTGTGCCATTGCCATGACTGAGCGTGAAACTTCGTGCGGGATTATTACTAAGCACAGGATTAGAGAGAAGAAGGAGAGAGGAAGATTAGAGAGAAGAGAGCGAGGAGGTGCATAGAGAGAGAGAAGAGAGGAGAGGAAAGGAGAGAGGAGAGGAGAGGAAAGGAAAGGAAAGGAGAGAGGAGAGGAGAAGAGAGAGGAGAGTAGAAGAGAAGAGAAGAAGTGAGAGTGAGGACTGAGTCGTGAAAAAGGTCGAGAGAAAAATGAAGTTTATAAAGAAAATGCATAGGGACAGGGGGCAGAAGGGAGGGGAGAGGAAGGAAGGGAGATAGGACACAAAAGGGAGAGCCAGGGAGAGGGGGAGGAGGCGGGACGAGATAGGAGGGAAAGTCAGGGAGATGGATAGAGGATAGATAGAGGTACAACTTGAGGGAAACCCGGGTGAGGGGAGTGAGGAGAGAGGCGGGGGAAGAGGAAGGGAGAGGTAGGGGAAGGGTAGGGGAGTGAGGGGAGAGGCGGGGGAGGGGGAGGGGAGTGAGGGGAGAGGCGGGGGAAGAGGAAGGGAGAGGTAGGGGAAGGGTAGGGGAGTGAGGGGAGAGGCGGGGGAGGGGGAGGGGAGAGGCGGGGGAAGAGGAAGGGAGAGGTAGGGGAAGGGTAGGGGAGTGAGGGGAGAGGTGGGGGAAGGGGAGGGGAGTGAGGGGAGAGGCGGGAGAAGGGGAGCGGAGTGAGGGGAGAGGTGAGGGATAAGGAAGGATAGGCAAGGAAGGAAATCAGAGTCTTAAAAGGCCCTCCCTGCCGACCCTCACGTGTAGGGTCGTGGATTGATTAGGGAAAATGGTCGTGGCGAGGTGCAGGGGTGGGAGGGAGGGAGGGAGGGTCGTGGCGAGG
>NC_051388.1:52837315-52841277 GCF_015228065.2 Penaeus monodon | reverse complement strand
CAAAAAGGGGAAAAAACCCTTTTTTGTTTGGGGTTAAAAAAGGGCCCCAAAAATTTTTCAAAAACCGAAGGACTTTTTACAGGTGAAAAAAAAAGGGCAAAAGGGGACGACCTCCCGGAAGAAGCAAAAAGGGCGGTGGGGGAAGAGGGAGACGGGATGCAAGGGAAAATAGGGGGCGCCATGTCGGGAGCCAAGGGGGTCCCCACCGGGCACGCCTGGGCCGCGGGGAAAGGCCCGGGGCCGTCGCCCAACCAGCCGAGGGGGGGGGGGGGCCCCTCAGGAGGGCGAGGCCGGGGTTTTGGGGGGGCCCCTTTCTCCCTTCGTTTCCCCCGTTCGTCCCCCTCCCTTTCGTTTCTCTCCCCTCTTCCCTCTTTCCTCCCTTTCTCTCTCTCTCCTCTCTCTCCCTCCCTTTCCCTCTCCCCCCTTTTCCTCCCTCCCTCCTTCCCTCCCCCTTTCCCTCCTTTCCTCTCTCCCCTTCTCCTCCTACCCCCCTTTCGCTCTCTCTCCTCCTCTCTTTTCCTCTCTTTTCTCTCCCTCTCTCTCCTCTTCTCCTCTCCTCTTCTCCTTCCTCCCTCTCCTCTCCTCCCCTCCCTCTCTTCCTCTCCTTCCTCTCCTCTCCTCTCTTCTCTCCTCTCTGCTCTCTTCCTCCCTCCTCTCCTCCTCCTCCTCTCCCCCTTCTCCCCTCCCCTTCTCTCCTCTCTCCTCTCCTCTCTCTCTCCTCTCTTCTCTCTCTCTCTCTCTCTCCTCTCTCTCTCTCCCTCTTCTCTCTCTTCTTTTTTCTCTCTCTCTCTCTCTCTCTCTATTACCACCCTTATAATAATAATAATAATAATTAATATTATTATTATTATTATTATTATTATTATTATTATTATTATCATCATCATTATCAACATTATCCTTATCCCTCTGGTTATCATCTCTCTCTCTCTCTCTGCACAGGGAACCCCAGGAACAAGACGGCGCTGAAGCCCGGCCGGAGCCTGATGGACTGGGTGCGGCTGGGTCACTCCGGGACTGACCTGGCCGGCACGGGGGGTCGCCTGCTGGACGTGACCCCGCAGGAGCTGGCCAAGCACAAGAAGCGGAATGACTGCTGGATGGCGCTGAAAGGTGGGTGGGGGCGGGGTATGGGGGTGGGGGTTGGGGTGAGGGAAGGGGAGGGGGGTTGGGGGTGGGTGGGGGTGGGGTGGGGTGGGGATGTTCTGAAGGTAATGGGGGAGGGGGGAGGGGCGAGTTGGGCTGCGAATTGTGGGTGGTTGGGGGTGGTGTGGTGATGAGGACAGTGGTCGTGATTGATGTGGTTGGTGATGGTAGCATGGGTGGTTGTAATGATAGGAATGATAATGGAGATGTGATAGGAAAAGTATTAATAATAATCATTATTATATCTCTAGTATTGTTTATATTGTTATTATTGTTATTGTTGTTACATCATCATAATCATAATTATCACCATCACCACCACCATTATCATTATCATCACTATTATCATCACCATCACCTTAATCACCACCACCACCACCATCATCATCATCATCATCATCATCATCATCATCATCATCATCATCATCATCATCATCATCATCATCATCATCATCATCATCATCATCACCATCATCATCACCATCAATGAGTAGTCAAGAGCACCTAATAATTACCCTGATAAGTACAGATGCTTCAGAACTTCAGATTAATTCCTGACACTGGTCGTCTTCTCAGGGAAAGTGTACAACGTGACGCCCTACATGGAGTTCCACCCTGGCGGGGAGGATGAGCTCTTGCGAGGCGTCGGCATGGATGCGACAGATCTCTTCAACGAGGTATGGACCAGGAGGAGGTTTGGTTGTTAATTCTGCGATGATCTATGTCCATGACGATGTATTGCTTTAGGAAGCGAGAGGGTTGTTGAGATATTGTCTTTGTTGTTCTTGTAGCATTTTTTTAGGATGATGTTGTCATAGTCTCAAGCCTCGTTCAGAGTCATGCTAGCTTGGTGTACGTAAAATCAGAAGAAACGCCATTGCTTTAGGCACTTGAGAATGCTTATATATTTTTTTTATAATCTTTACCCAAGGTAGTTTTAGAATTAGAAATTCAATTGTTTCTCATTTGTGCTGTAATAGTATACTTTTGTGAAAATAAAGCTGCTTCAGGGATATATAAGTAAATTGAAATGAAACTTTATATTCTAAGGGAATTGTAAACAACAACAACTAAAAAAAAAATAGTGGAAAGCTATAAAATTACTATTTTTAATTTAAATATCCTAGTCAGAAAGATGTTATTACAAGATCTGTTATTCTTTTCTTTGTTTTTAGGTACATAAATGGGTGAATTTTGAATCCATGCTCCAGAAATGTCTCGTAGGCAGGCTGGTAGAAGGTCGACCATTCTTCCTAAAGCCAAGCTTTTTACCGCTCGGGAAAAGTTCGAAGGATCCAAACAAACAAAGTAAAGTTCATAGGAGATTATATTATAGTTGAGTATTTTCTAGAATGTGCAAAATTATGGTGAATACTTTGTTTGCTTCTGAGAAAGAATTTTTGCTAATTATTTTAACTGAATGTGCATTTGATTGTCTTCGATATTCCATTGTTTTCTGCACAATAACACATACAAAGCATTTTAAGGTATGCCCCTAAACTGTGGTTGCTTGTGAAAATTCCAGACGCATCAAAGAACCTCACCGTCTCGTCAGCCAATAACTCTTTATCGGTACCAAGCCTAGGTCTCCCAGGAAAGCTAGGAGTGCCGAAGTCCCCTCTGTCGTCCCCCCAAACCCCGTCCTCACTGCCATCCCCAAAATACGACTGGTTTCAGACGAATACTATGATCAACATAGCTATATACACCAAGTGGAAGCATATTACCAAGGAGCATGTCGTTATAGTTAAACATGCGGAGGTATTTATTATCCTGATTGAAAGAACATCAAATGAGCCATGGAAATCATTTTCAATACTGACTGGGAATGATATATTCTGATAGCATGACCTAGACACAATAGATTAGGCAAGAAGCAAGGGATATTACTGTAGTCGTGATTTTATTCCCCAGGTAATTAAAATCGTATGCTATATACAAGATATGGTATACACAGTCCACTTGAATCTGCATAAGTCAGTTGGTGAAGACTTCGAATTGAAAACTGGAAGTGGATCGGGGAAAGTCGACGTTTTGCTGAACAAACAGGAGACAGGAGTACGGTGGAGTTCAGTGGGAAAGCCTCTGGAGAGGAACGGGGAACATGTCAGTTCAAAGGATAGAGAGGTGAGAGTTGATTTTATTGTATATTTTATTTATGAAGTATTGTTATTATTGCATATCTTATTTATTTAGTATTGTTATTATTGTATATTTCATTTATTTAGTACTGTTATTTTATGTGATGTATATTTTCTGTATATTCCCTTTTGTGAATGTTAGGATGTTTGAAATTGTGTACGAGGCTGAAAGAATGTGCACAAACTTTAGCATTTAATTTTTGAAAGCTATGCCTTATTCTAGTGTATTTTCAATTTCGAGATTTTATAAATAATTAATGTTGACTCATTTATACATATGTTCGTATAGATATGAATTCCACACTTTAATGAAGATCAGGTAATTTGGATTTGACCAAGTTCTCTTCTTTTCCAGGTCGAGTATCTAGAATGTTCCCTAATAAGCAAAGAAAATGTGACACATGATACTCGAATGTTTATTGTTGAAGTGCCTAGATATGCATATCTACCAGTGCCTATTGGTTATCATGTTTACTTAAGATTAAAGGGAGAAGGCAAGTAAATCCACGATTGTTCGTTTATACCCTGAAGAGTACACAGTAGTTTGTGAGTGGTAAAACACTCTTCCGTGTAGATACTATGGTAGAAAAAACCCACAATGCAAAAACTAGTTTTTGCATTGTGAGTTTTTCTACCACAGTAGTTAGTCTTTGATTTTGATGTAAAGCACATTTA
>NC_051388.1:52807315-52824815 GCF_015228065.2 Penaeus monodon | reverse complement strand
CCGATAATGATATTGATAGTAATATCATCATTAGTGATGATAACAATAAAGATGACGATAATAATAATAATGATAATAAGGATGATGATAGTGATAATAACAATAACAACAATGATGAAAAATATAAGGATAGTAATACTAATGATAAAAATAATGAAAGCGATGATAACCATACTTCCAGGCTATCATTATCTTTAATATCGTTATTATTATTGTTATTATCATTATCAATATTATTGTTGTTATATTATCATTATTATTACTATCATTGTTATTATTATCATTATTATCATTGTTTTTATATCATCATCATTATTATTATTTGTAGTAGTATCATTATTATTATTGTTATTATTATCATTATTATTATTATTATTATTATTATTATTTTTTTTTTTTTTTATTACCATTATTATATTACTATTATTATTGTTATTATTATTATTATTATTATTACCATTATCATCATCATTTTTATTTCTATCATTATTATTATTGTTGCTGTTATTATTATCATTATTATTATTATTATCATTATTATTATTACTATTATTTGTTATTATTATTATTATTATTATTATTATTATTATTATATTATTTTGATCAGTATCATCATCATTATTATAATTATGCAATTGTTATCATTTTTTTCATTATTCATTATTATTGTTATTATTGCTAGTATCATTATCATTATCATTACTTTTTATTATCATTATTGTTATTGTTATCGTTATTACTGCGTTATCATTATTATTATTATTATTATTATTATTATTATTATTATTATTATTATTAATATTTTTCTTCTTCTTTTTCTTCTTTTTTCTTCTTCTTCTTATTATTATTATAAAAAATAATAATAACAATGAAAATAACGACGAATAAATAGTCCAAGTTTGAAGAAAAGAAAGTTTTATAATCCTTTCTCCTCTGTGTCGCGTCTGGTCCCTGCCTACAACGGTGCCAGTCAGGGGTGCCAGTCAGGGCCACATGACTCCTTATAATCTGTTCCCAGCATGCAAGGGAACCTCCTCACTAACAAAGCTCGAGAAAAAGCTCCAAAGCTCAGGCTATGGTATTGTGTTCTGTCACGGTGGCGTTGGTTTTGTGTTGAGAGATGGAGTTCGTTGCTTTTGTGTGTTTTGGCGTTGACTCCTTTTAGCGTTTTTGTTAAATGTTGAGTAGTATGTCTGTCTGTCTAGTGGTATATCTGTCTTTCTATTTATCAATCTGTATATCTGTCTGTCTGTCTGTCTAGTGATATATCTGTCTATCTATTTATCAGTATGTATATCTGTCTCTGTTTAGTGGTATATCTATCTATTTACCAATCTGTATGTCTGTCTGTCTAGTGATATACCTGTTTTTTCTGCCTATCTATCTTTCCGTCAGTCTATTCATCTACCTACGTATCTTTGTGTGTGTCTCTAAATCTATGTGTATGTATGAATATCTATTTATCTGTCTATTTATGTGTGCACCAGTCTTTCATTTTCTATTTTTCTTTTGTGCCGTTCGGAAAAGTATCACATTATGATTTTTTTTCTTCACATTTTAAACTCTTTTTTTCAGTCTCTTCCTACTTGCAAAATTAACAATCCTTTTACTACATCTGCCTTTGTTTCTCTCGGCCTTTTGTGTGAGACTCATTTGCTGCGTCCACCGTCTCTTTTGTCCTACAGACACGGCAGCACTAACAGGTCGTTTCTCTTAAATTACCGAACTAGCACTAGCAAGTAGTTTATCTAATACCAACTACCTAACTAGCACTAACAGGTGGTTTCGCTTAAGTTACCAAATTGACTAGCACTAACAAATAGTTTTCCTAACACTAACTACCTCACTAACAATAACAGGTCGTTTCTCTTAAATTACCGATATAACTAGCACTAACAAGTAGTTTTCCTAGCACTAACGACCTAACCAGGCTAACAGCTAGTTTTCCTGAATTAACGAAATAACTAACACTAACAGGTCGTTTTCCTCCCACTATCTAACTAGCACTAACAGGTCATTCGCCCTTGACCAACAGAAACAGCAGCCCTAACATGTCGTTTTCCTACCACTAACTACCAAATTAAAGCCAACAGGGCGTTTTCCTAGCGCTAACTGCCTAACTAAAACCAACAGGTCGTTTTCCTAACACTAACTGCCTAACTAGCACTAACAGGTCGTTTTCCTAGCACTAACTACCAAATTAAAGCCAACAGGGCGTTTTCCTAGCGCTAACTGCCTAACTAGCACTAACAGGTCGTTTTCCTAGCACTAACTACCAAATTAAAGCCAACAGGGCGTTTTCCTAGCACTAACTGCCTAACTAGCACTAACAGGTCGTTTTCCTAGCACTAACTACCAAATTAAAGCCAACAGGTCGTTTTTCTAACACTAACTACCACTAACAGGTCGTTTTCATACCCTTTCTCTCTCTCTCCTCAGTCCAGCGTGGAGCTTATCAAGCACACCACCACCAGATACGGAACCTGGAAACCCGTTGACGAGGGCATCACCTTGACCTGGCGTGACCTGAGTGTGTACGTCCGGCAGAAGAGGGTCTGGTACAAGAGGCACAAAGGGGAACAGAAGCCTTTTAAACGGGTGTTGAATAATGGTATTTTATATATGTAGTTTTAGTAATTGTGTCATGGTTGGTGGATAACGGGAGAGAACCTATGATTTTTTGACACATGATTAATTACTATATAATTGTATATTACGTAATCTGTTAATCAATTTGTAAAATATACTGTAGAAATGCATGTATATATTTTTTTTCTTGGAATAATTTTAGGCAATGGAACTCAATACTGCAATTCTGATCGTCATTTTTTTTTAAATAGTATCTGGCGCTGTCGGACCGGGAAGTCTCGTGGCGCTTATGGGATCAAGGTGAGTGAGAAGGAAGGTCAAAATTCAGCAGAAAAATTAACTCTCTCTCTCAGGTGCAAAATAAGACGAAGCAAAAAATGAAATCTGAAGCATCCATAACTCAGAACCCTCCCCCCCCCAAAAAAAAAAAAAAAAAAATCTTGATTGATACTTAGCCCATCATACAAACGCCATTATCGTTCTAAACCGTGCGTGCCTTCGTAGATAATACTCCCTTATATAATCTCAAGCATCCATAACACCGATTTTTTTTTAAATTAATTCCCAATACGAAAAAAAACATACTTTAAACAAGCACTCACACAAACATCATTATCGTCCTAAACCGTGCACGCAAACATAAATACACTCCCCTTAACCCTAAAACCGAAGCCACAGACTCCCGAAACGGAAACAGCAACCCGAGAACGAAGGCGGGAGATTTGAAGCAAAGACAGTGACATGGCGAGAAACACTCCACGCTAATTCCATATGCAAGTAACAGACAGAATATACCGTCGGGCGCGGTTCGGAGCCGGTGTGAAGGACAAGATTAAAGATGCCCTGTTTTTTGCACCCGAGTTGGGAAATTCTGGCAGCGGCATTGAGCTCACGCACGAACTCTCACTAACGCATCTGGACATCACTTTGTCATGAACTGCCATTGTGTGTATTGCATATTCACTTATGCGAATATGCAATACACACACACACATACACATGCATACATATGAGTATATATATTTTTATGTATATATATATATATATATATATATATATATATATATATATATATATATATATATATATATGTGTGTGTGTGTGTGTGTGTGTGTGTGTGTGTGTGTGTGTGTGTGTGTGTGTGTATGTGAGTGTGTGTCTGTGTGTATGCATATGTATATATATATATATATATATATATATATATATATATATATATATATATATATATTTATGATATTGAGAGAGAGAGAGAGAGAGATAGATAGATAGATAGAGAGAGAAGAGAGAGAGAGAGAGAGAGAGAGAGAGAGAGAGGAGAGAGAGAGAGAGTGATGAGAGAGATGAGAGAGAGAGAGAGAGATTGAGAGGAGAGAGAGGAGAGAGATGAGAGAGGAGAGAGAGAGAGAGGAGAGGAGAGAGAGAGAGAGAGAGAGAGAGAGAGAGAGAGAGAGAGAGAGAAGAGGAGAGAGAGAATGAGAGAGGAGAGAGACGAGAGAGGAGAGAGAGAGAGGAGAGAGATGAGAGAGAGGATCGAGAGAGAGAGGAGAGAGAGAGAGAGATGAGAGAGGAGGAGAGAGAGAGGGAGAGAGAGAGGAGGAGAGAGAGGAGAGAGAGAGAGAGAGAGAGAGAGAGAAGAGAGAGAGAGAGAGAGAGAGAGAGAGAGATAGGCCTGCTTATACTGCTGACTGCTAACCGGGATGATCTCGGAACAACTGCAGAGATCACGCATCGTTTATTCTTTCATTCTTCTTCTTTCCCGGATTATCTCTGCCTTTTCATGCTACCTAATCCTTCTCCAGTGTTTCCTTCGTCCTCTCCGTCTTTTTCCTTTCTGTTTTATCCTTGGATATCTCAATAACACCTATTTTATCACTGTTCCCTTTGCTATACCTTCCACATCCCTCTCTTACTAAAATAAAGTGTTTCTGTTTGCCTTGTTGTATATAGTTCAGTATATATATGATATATAATTCAAAATATATATAAACTATAAATTTCAGTATATGTATATATATATATATATATATATATATATGTATATATATATATATATATATATATATATATATATATATATATATATATATATATATATATATACGTATATATATATATATATATATATATATATATATATATATATATATATATATATATATTTGTATGTGTGTGTGTGTGTGTGTGGTGTGTGTGGTGTGTGTTTGTACTACATCAATGTATATACAAGTATGCCTGTGTATGTGTCCATACACAGCAACAACCTCATCAAACCCATGCACATGCATAGAGACGATACCAACCTCCGCCTTCCTCCTCAGTGGCGCAGGGAAGTCAACGCTAATGAACGCCCTCGCCCACCGTACACCAGGGGGCGTTGTGGTTGACGGTGAGATTATGGTGAACGGACATCGAGCCAACCGAAGTATGAATTCACTGTCCGGTTACGTCCACCAAGATGACCTGTTCGTGGGATCTCTTACCGTCAGGGAGCACCTTCTCTTCAATGTGAGTTCGTGTTGGTTTGTCCTTCGTTGTTTTGGGGTGGTTGGGTTGTGTGTGTGTGTGGGGGGGGTGTTTGTGTGTGTGTGTGTGTGGGGGGGGTTGTGTGTGTGTGTGTGTGTGTGTGTGTGTGTGTGTGTGTGTGTGTGTGTGTGCTTAGTTCGTTAGTAGGATTTTGCATTGGGTTTCAATTAGGAAAATGTTTCCTTCACGTAAAAAAAAAAAAGGAAAAAATCTCAAATATTTCCGAATCTGTAATTAACCACATCCCTTCCTAAATTCACTGCCCAACTACCATGGATACGACCTACCCATTTCCCATCACCCCCAAGCACCTCATTACCAAAGACCGAAACACACACACACACTTTAACCGGTTGCCTCCTGTCCACCGCAGGCGCGTCTGCGAATGGACCGCCGCACGACCAAGGCCGAGCGAGAGGGCAGAGTCTCCGAGATGATAAAGGAACTCGGGCTGAAGAGAGTCCAGAACAACCGCATTGGAGTCCCGGGAACAGACAAGTCCTTATCGGGAGGAGAGAGGAAGAGGCTCGCTTTCGCCACGGAGGTGCGGACCGGAAGGCCTTCGGAGAAATGCCGCTTTTGGGGGGATATTTCTATTCTTTTTTATATTTTTCTTGGTCTTGTGTGTATTTACAAAAGAAATTCCTGGTCTTGTGTGTATTTCTAAATAATTTTTAATTATTTGTTTATCAATTTATTTATTTGTCTGTTCATTTCTCTTTTTATTGATGGATTGGGTTGATTAGTTAATCAATTTATTTCTTAATCTTCACTTATTTATCAATCTTCATTTATATATGTATCCATGTATTTACGCCTTTATCTTATTAATCAATCTTCATTCACTTACTTATTTATCTATTTCTTTATATCTATTCATACATTTTTGCCACAGATAGTATATCAAAATTCCAGCCAAATATCCAATAACCATAGCTTCATCCCCCCTCCTTCCCCCCCCCCCTTCCCTTCCTCCTCCTCCGCCATCCTGCCACAGATCCTCACCGATCCTCCCATGCTTTTCTGCGACGAGCCTACCACAGGCCTAGACTCCTACAACGCCAAGAAACTGGTCAGGATGATGAAGGAAATGGCGGCTCGAGGGAAGACCATCCTCTGCACCATTCACCAGCCCTCCACCGAAGTCTTCATGATGTTTGATAAGCTGCTCCTGCTGGCTGAGGGGCGCCTGGCTTACATGGGGTCCTCCTCAGGGGCTCTGGAGTTCCTCGATGGGTGAGTGCGAAGGAGGGAGTTGGACCTCGGTGTGTTGGTCTGTTTGAAAGTGAGAGGAGGAGGAGGAGGAGGAGGAGGAGGAGGAGGAGGAGGAAGAGAAGGTTGGGTGATCTGTGTGGAATATAAGAGGAGTATGTTGCGTTGTTTTGTATTGAGTGAGACAGGGAGGGAAATAAAAGTGGTTTGTTGATGTGTATTTAGGAAAAAGGAGATTGTGATAATTTGTGATAGCTTGCCAGGGTAAATATGATATTTTTTGTTACTGTAAAGATAATTAGGTTTCGATTGGATACGTTCTAACGCTCTTAATCACAATAATGTATTTATTATTGTTCCATAAAGAGCTTCGATAACTGTATCAACATTACGAATACATTTCAGTGACTGTGTAAAAGAAAAGAAAAGAAAAAAAAATGCTACCATTATTATTTCAATTATTTGCATCTGTTAGTTTACATGTACCTTATCTAAACCAATCAACACAGAATCTAAGTAGGAGGATCTCTAGACTCACCACTCAATTATCTAGTTCATATCCCTACCGTTTATCCAAAATCCATATCCTCAATTATCCCGCGACACTTACCCAACCAATAATCCTACAGTTCATCCAAAAGGCAAAACTCAATAAGAAGTCTCTACTCTCATACTCTTACTCTCTCTACTCTGATACTCTCTCTATTTTTGACTTTTTCTGCTTTCTACTCTTTCTGGCTCGTATGCCTGTCTACCTGTTTAACCCCCGTATGCCTATCTACTCTTTTTCTCCTGTATGCCTATGCACTCTTTCTCTCCCGTATGTCTATCTACTTTTTCTCTCCCGTAGTGCTATCTACTCTTTCTTTTCCGTGTTGCTATCTACTCTTTCTCTCCCGATTGCCTATCCACTCTTTCTCTCCCGTTTTCTGTCTACTCTTTCTCTCCCGTTTTCTATCTACTCTTTCTCTCCCGAATGTCCACCTACCCTTTCTCTCCCGTATACCTATCTACCCTTTCTCCCCCATATGCCTATAAACTCAATCTACCTTCCGCTCTTTCAACCCCGCTCGCCCTTCTACTCCAGCCTAGGTCACAAGTGCCCCGCGACCTTCAACCCAGCCGATTTCTACATCCACACCTTAGCTGTCCAGCCGGGTCATGAACTAAGGTCTCGGGAGCGGATTAAGCGGATTTGTGACAATTTCGCCGTCTCAGCCTACGCGAAGGACATTGACATCTCCATTCAGTACCAGGATAACATGAGTCTGCAGTTCACGGATAGGGGGGTAAGGATGCGTTACGTTTTTTTTTTTTTTCCTTCAGGGGGTCGCGGGTGGACATACATAGACGCAGAAAGGAGATAGGGAAAACATGAAAAAAAAATAGAGAAAGAGAAAAAGATTGAAAGAGCGGAAGATAGGGGATGGAAGTTGGGGAGGAAGTTGGGGAGGAAGTTGGGGAGGAAGTGGGGAGGAAGTGGGGAGGAAGTGGGGAGGATTTAGGGAGAGAGAGAGAGTGTGTTCGTGTGTAATGAGGATTTAATTAGGATTGAGGTGTTCGTGTGTTCCGCGAGTGTGATTAGAGAGCAGTGTTCGTGTATTGCACGAGTTTAATTAAGCCTCATAGGCCACGGGTGTAATTAAGGCAAAAATTAAGGAAAGATCGTATGTTCCACAGGTGTAATTGGAAGGTAATTAGGGAGGAATGTTCACTCATTCCCCGGGTGTAATTAGTTACGGAAGAATATTCAGATATCCCACGGGGTGTAATCAAGGAGAAGTATTCATATATGTCATTAGAGAAAATGTTTATTATAGAACGTTCATATTCCACCGTCATTTGGATCGTATGAACCGAGCATGGATTATGTAAATCTCTTCTCATCGAATGCCTTTCAATATTTCGATTTCACAGTCACGCGAGAGATGAAAAGTTGGAAGATAGTTATTGATTCTCAAAATATTTATTTGGAGTTTATTTTCATTTTGATTTTATATGTTGTAATTCCAGAAAACTACTTCATACAGTGGAACGGGGTCTTCTGGTCAGTCTAGTACGGTAAGTAGTTCATGAATCCGTACGTGATGGACATGCATCTATCTGTCTATCTGTCTATCTGTCTATCTGTCTGTCTGTCTATCTATATCTATCTATCTGTCTATCTTTCTATCTCTCTATCAATCTGTCTGTCTATCTATATCTATCTATCTGTCTATCTTTCTATCTCTCTATATATCTGTCTATCTATCTGTCTATCTATCTATCCATCTATATATCTATCTATCTGTCTATATATCTATATCTATCTGTCTATCTTTCTATCTCTCTATCTATCTGTCTGTCTATCTATATCTATCTATCTGTCTATCTTTCTATCTCTCTATCAATCTGTCTGTCTATCTATATCTATCTATCTGTCTATCTTTCTATCTCTCTATCAATCTGTCTGTCTATCTGTCTATCTATCTATCCATCTATATATCTATCTATCTGTCTATCTATCTGTCTATCTATCTATCCATCTATAAATCTATCTATCTGTCTATATATCTATATACCTATCTATCTATCTATCTGTCCGTCCATCTATCTGTCTATCTATCTATCCATCTATATATCTATCTATCTGTCTATATATCTATATACCTATCTATCTATCTATCTACTAATTTACACACACACACACACACACACACACACACACACACACACACACACACACACACACACACACACACACACACACACACACACACACACACACACACACACACACACACACACACATACCTATCTATCGCCTATCCCTCTATCTACCTATCTAAACACGTACAAACACGTACATTTTGTACTTAAAACAAGGAAATAAGTGACTCCATTTCTAGGACGTCATAAAAATGTTTTGAAAATGTTAATGAAGCCATTTTTATTTTTCGTTCTAGGAATCTATAGTCAACATCGTGAGAAATGTGCCGTGAGTAATCTTTATATTTTTTTTTCTTTTTTTAAATCTTTCTTTTATATATTTATTAATTCTGTTTTATTCGTCTTGAAATATATTCTCTTTTTTTTGTTTATTTCATTATATATATATATATATATATATATATATATATATATATATATATATATATATATATATATATATATTTTTTTTTTTTTTTTTTTTTTTTTTTTTTTTTTTTTTTTTTTTTCTTTATATCTATTAATTTATCAGTTTTTGCTTATCTATTAAATCTATTGATTCTTATCATCTTCTATTCCTTCATTTATCTATTAATTTCCGCCCATTGTTATATATGGATGGTTATTACTTCAAAATAAATACTGAATGAATAACGACGCTAATTACACTAATAGGAGTGACCGTAACGATAAAGATAATAATAATAATAATAATAATAATAATAATAATAATAAGTTACGAAGAAAATATTAAAAAGTGATGAAAAATATCATAAAAAAAAGAAAAAAATATTAAGATTTTTACCTTCATCTATTTTTTTTTTTTTTTTAAGTTTATTTACTATTTATTACTTATTTATTAAGTTTATTTATTATATATTATTATTCATTCCTTAAGTTTATTTATCATTTATTATTTATTTATTAAGTTTATTTATTATCTATTATCATTTATTCCTCAAGTTTATTTTTTTTATATAATTATTTATTCCCCAAGTTTATTTATTATTTGTTATCTATTTATGTATTAAGTTTATTCATTATTCATTATTAAGTTTATTAATTATCTATTATTAAATTTATTTATTATTATTCTCATTATTTTTTTCCTTTTTTTCCCCCTTCCCTTCCAGCCAAGTTCCGAACTGGTGGGTGCAGCTGTACTGGCTCACGTGGAGGGCGCTCCTCGACTCGTACAGGAACCCGAGTATTCATGGCATCAGGATCCTGCAGAAGATTGTGAGTTGCTTGTGACGTGTTTGTGGGAGATGGGGGGAGGTAAAGGGGAGGGAAGGGGGGGTGGGAGGGAAGGGGGGTGGGAGGGAGGGAGGGAAGGGGGGAGGGAGGAGGGGGAGGTAAGGGGGGAAGGGGGTGGGGAGGAGGGGGGAGGGAAAGGGGAGGGAAGGGGGTGGGAGGGGGAGGAAGAGGGAGGGAGGGAGGAGAGGGGGAGGGGGGTGGGAGGGAAGGGAGGATGGGAGGGAGGGTGGGAGGGAGGGGGAGGGAGGGTGAGAGGGAGGGTGGGAGGGAGGGAGGGGCAGAGAGGGGAAGGGAGCGAGGGGGAGGGAGGGACGGAGGGACGAAGGGAAAGAAGGAGAGAAAGAAAAAAGGGAGAGGGATATTGAAAAGAAAACGAAACGAAAAGAAAAAAAAAAGAAAAAAAAATCATATATATATAGAAAATCAACCCAAATAAAAACAAACACACGCCCACACATAAACTCACCCCGCCCCCTCTCTCTCGTTCCTCCCTCCTCGCCACAGCTAATGGCCCTCCTCATTGGCGTCTGCTACACCAACACCTACCTCAACCAGCAAGGAATTCAGGACATCGAGGGCGTGCTGTTCATCTTCATCACGGAGAACACTTTCCCCTCGATCTACGCCGTGCTCAATATCTTCCCCTTGGAGCTCCCTCTTTTCCTGAGGGAATATCGGAACGGGATATACAGGTCCGATACGTATTATATGGCCAAGATGTTCTCTATGGTGAGTTCGGAGTTTGGCTTTGTTTGTTTTTTGTTCGTTTTTAGCTGTGTTTTTTTTTACTGTTTTTTTCTGTTTTGGTTCTTGTTTCTTTTTTTGTGTGTTTTTTTCTTTTTCTGTTTTAAATTTTTCTCGTTTTAGTTTATTTATTTTTTTTTTTTTTCTTATTTTCGGATCTTTTTGTGTGTTTCTCTCTCTCTCTCTCTCTCTCTCTCTCTCTCTCTCTCTCTCTCTCTCTCTCTCTCTCTCTCTCTCTCTCTCCCTCTCTTTCTCTCTCTCTCTCTCTCTCTTTTTAGCTCTTTTTTTTTCTTTCTTTTTCTTTTCTCATGTTTTGTTTCTTATTTTTTTTTGTTCTTTTTGTGTTTTTTTTATGCTGGTTTATTTATTTTTTTTGCTCATTTTGTGTTTTTTTTTGTCTGTTTGTTTCTTATTGCTTTGTTTGTTTTATGTTGATCCCTTATTATTTGTTTGTTTGTTTTTCTCTATTTATCCTTTATGTTTGCCTCTTTATTTCTTTTGTTGTTTTCTTTGTTTATTTTTTTTTCTCTTATTGTTTATTTTCTGTTTATTTTTATTGTTTTTTCTCTGTTTATTTCTTTTTCTTTTCTGGTTATCTCTTTTTTTCTCTAATTATCTATTATTGTTTTTTTTTTTTTCTATTTATCTCTTAATACTTCCTTTGTTTAGTTATTTGCTTGTTTATCATTGTTTTTTTTTGTTAGAATATTTTGTCTAGGATTCTATTTGATATTTTCGATGAACAAATGAGAAATATGACAAATGAATATGCTAAATAAATAAATGATATGCTAATTAGGAAGAGTCAGTTTACATTAAATGCTTTTGAAACTTCTGTTTCAGTGAAAATTAAATAATCATACTATTAGTTTCTAAATCATTATCATTATGTTATCAGTCACAAATTCACTTTTTCATTATCATTTGCTAATTATCATTATCTTATACTAAATCACCATTATATTATCAGTAACAGAATAATCACCATTGCATTATCACTCACTGAATGACATTTGCATTATCACTTACTAAATACCTATCATATTATCATAAAATTATCACCATTATATTACCAGCCATTGAGACATCACCATCCCTTCATCATCCACAAAAATCATTATATTTCCAGCCACGAACTCATCATCATCCACAAAAATCATCACTATTATATTAGCAGCCACTAACCCATCCCCATCCCATCGTCACTTACCGGATCCTCAATAACCTCTCACTTCACCATCTTCTGCACCTCCAGCTCCCCGGCTTTATCCTGGACCCCATCATTTTCACCACCATCTGTTACTGGATGGTCGGCCTTCAACACCACAGCTACCAGTTCTTCATGACCGTTCTGATCGTGATCTTCACCACCAGCGTCGCTTCTGCCTGTGGTATGGGATTCTGTGACTCCCTTTCCTTCGTCTCGGGGATGTGTGTTGGTCCTAGTGTTATTGTGTGACGATGGGTGTTGATATATATATACCTGTACATGCTTGTGTGTGTGTGTGTGTTTGTGTGTGTGTGTGTTTGTGTATGTGTGTGTGCTTGTGTCTGTGTGTGTGGGTGTGTTTGTGTTTGTGTATGTGTGTATGTGCGTGTATGTGCGTGCGCGCGCGTATGTATAAATGTGTATGTGTACGTATATATGTATGTAACCTACAACCCCCAGTCTGATATAATATTAACATTTCTACCTCACTCTGTATTCAGATCACGAACTCTATATCAGAATCACACCATATTCAAATAAAGTCAAGAACTAAAACGATCTACATCAACAATAATTCATAAACAACAAACGCCTTTTTCCATCTACTTTAACCCCCCCAAAAAAAATTCCAAATTTCAGGTGCCATGTTTTCAGCCATGTTTGAAAATATCGAATACAGTCAAGTCATTCTCGTGCCATTTGACATCCTTATGCTCATCACTGGAGGTCTTTTCGTCAACCTAACGTGAGTATAGTCTTGGTATAGTGATACTGAGTATAATTATGGGGTATAATGAGCTTAGTAACAGAAATAAAGTTGTATAAACCTGAATAATGGTGGAATTGGTATAGTGATGGTAAGTATAACTAAAGAGTATGATGAGTGTGATGATAGAACTAGAATTATATAAACTTGAATATTGGTGATGGTGAGTATAATGATGGAATTGGTATAGTGATAGTGATAGTGAGTATAGTGATAGAGCTTCATGAGAATAATGACAGAAATAAGATGATATAAACTTGAAAATTGAACTTGGACGATTACATAAAGTATAACTGATATAGTGTAGACATAGTGAGTATACGGACAAAGTATAATGATAGAAATGAAATTATATAACAGCGATGAATATAAAATTAGTATATAACGGTGAAGCTAAACTATTTTAATGATAGTGAGTATAATGATAAAATTAAAATTAATTAATAAAAAAATAGATTAGATGGTTGAATAACAAATTTGAATAATATAACAATAATGTAGCATAATGGTGAAATTCAATTATTGTAGAGATAGTGGGTATAAAGATAAAATTAAACTAAAATAGCCAAAAAAAAGGTATAAACTTGATTAATGAAACTAAAAATATTTTAGTGAGAGTGAATATAGTTTCATGGTTGAATAACGAACTTGGATAATTAGAATAATAATGAGCATAATGGTGGAATTAGACTGCTGTAGAGATAGTGAGTATAATGATACAAAAAAAAGGTATAAATTTGAGTAATGAAATATATAATGATAGTGAATATAATGAGTTTAATGAATGAATAACGAACTTGAATAATGGAATGATAGTGAAGACAATAGTGGAATTAGAGATAGTGAATATAATGATAAGACAAAAAAAAAAAAAAAGAAAAGGTATGAACTTAAGTAATGATCTAAAATAATACGAGATAAATGAGATTAATGATACACTGAAAATAAGTGAAATGATATACTAGTCACGAGTATAACCAAAATAATAAGTTCATAATGCGTATACTAGATCTAAACTTATATAAAAGTGATAAGATTGAAGGTGGAACTTAGTAAAACTTAGTAAGACGTTAGCGTAGCTTGAATATTAAGAAGGAAATGTGATTTAAAGTTTAAGAACAATATGGAGAGAGAGGAAATGACTCAGTTGATAACACTTTAGCTTAAGTTATTTCTGTAATTATTCTGATTAAAATTTCCTTCATATGCGTAAGCTCTAGATGTCCAGATTAATAACACTAATGTATTTTCTTATTGGGTATTTTACTAGTATTATCTGGTATTGTCAGCTATTATTTACATTTAATTCACTATTATTATTTAATATTTTTTTCATATTTATTCTTATTTACTATCACTATTTCCAACTACTTTTTATTATTACTATTTAAACAGCTTTTTACTATTCCTATCTACTCTTATTTGCTTTCATTTCCTATTACTAGTTACTATTCTTCAAACTCTTTATTTATTACTATTTACCACAATTTTCTATCAATTACTCCCATCTCCTATTAGTATTTAAAACTATCTGCTATCAATTGCTATCATTTCCTATCACTATTTTCCACGCATCTCCTATCAATTACCCCCCCCCCCCGATTCCTATCACTATTTACCACAAACCTCCTATGAATTACCCCCCCCCCCATCTCCCATCACTATTTCCCACAAAATCTCCTATCAATTACCCCCCCCCCCCCTTATCCTGTCACCATTTATCACAAATCTCCTATCAGTCACTCCCATCTCCTATCACTATTTACCATAAATCTATCACTCCCATTTCCTATCACTATTTACCACAAAATCTCCTATCAAATCACTCCCCATTTCCTATCACTATTTACCACAATTTACTCTCACGTCGTTCAGCAAACTCTCTCTCTCTCTCTCCTGACCAGCACGCTGCCCTGGTTCATAAGCTGGACGAAATATATCTCCTGGTTCATGTACAGCAACGAGGCCCTGACTGTCACCCAGTGGACCGGCGTGAAAGAGATCGGTGGGTATTTTGAGTATCTAGTGAGTGTTTTGAGTATCTAGTGAGTAATTTGAGTATTTCAGTGGGTATCTAGTGAGTAATTTGAGTATTTCAGTGGGTATCTAGTGAGTAATTTGAGTATTTCAGTGGGTATCTAGTGAGTAATTTGAGTATTTCAGTGGGTATCTAGTGAGTAATTATGGATATCTGAGTAGGTATTCAGTGAGTAATATTTTTTGGGGGTATCTAGTGAGTATTTTGTGTATTTAGTATTTTGAATATTTTGAGTATTCACTGAGTATTTTAAGTAGTTCGTGAGTATTTTCAGTATAAAGTGAGTGTTTTAGGTATTTATTGAGTATTTTGAATAATTAGTGAATATTTTGAGTAGTGAGTATATTGGGTCTTGAGTATTTAGATGTTGTTGGTGTTGATGCTGAGTATTTAGTGAGTATTTCGAGTATCTAGTGAGTATCTGGAGAATTTAGAGAATATTTTCAGTACTTAGTGAGGATTTTCAGCATTTAGTGGGTGTGAGTGATTTTGATTATTCAGCGATTCTTTTGGGTAATCAATGAGTATCATTTTGAGTATTTATCGAGTATTTAGAGCATTCTGGTCACACTCACACACCCTTCTAACACCTCCCCCCCCTCTTTTTCTCCCACAGTGTGCGACGCTGACCCCGGAGTCCCTTGTATTACCACGGGGGAAGGAGTCATCAACAAGTACACCTTCAGCAGGTCACACCTTCCATGGGACTTCATCTCGATGGCGGTGCTCTATCTCTGTTTCCATTTCATTGGCTTCATCTCGCTCTACTGCAGAGCTAAGAAGAAGTAGAGAGGGAGGGAGGGAGGGAGAGAGAGAGAGAGAGAGAGAGAGAGAGGGAGAGAGAAGGGGAGAGAGAGAGAGAGAGAGAGAGAGAGAGAGAGAGAGAGAGAGAGAAGAGAGAGAGAGGGAGAGAAGAGAGAGAGGGAGAGAGTTAGAGAGAGAGAGGGAGGGAGAGAGGGAGGGAGAGAGAGAGAGAGGTTAGAGAGAGAGAGGGAGGAGAGAGAGAGAGGAGGAGAGAGGAGAGAGAGAGGAGAGTTAGAGAGAGAGAAGGGAGGGAGAGAGGAGGAGAGGAGAGAGAGAGAAGAGAGGATAAGATGAGAGATAGGATAGAAATGGAGAGGGAGGGAGATGAGGGAGGAAGGAACGAAGTTTGGGAAACGGGATGATGGTTAGAATTGATAGAGGAGATGTATAGGACGTTTATTGATGGATTTGGTTGATTTTGCTGGATTTTATCTTTACGTTTTTTAATAAACGTATGTGTAAGATAATATTCATATATATACATATACATACATAATTTATATTATATATATATTATATGTATTGTTGTATGTATAATTATACTTTATTATAAAAATATATAATAGTAATATATATATATAGTATATATATATATATATATATATATATATATATATATATATATAAAAAAAAATATATAACAAAATATGTTGATATGTACACACACATACATACACACACACACACACACACACACACACACACACACACACACACACACACACACACACATATATATATATATATATATATATATATATATATATATATGTATATATATATATATATATATATATATATATATATATATATATATATATATATATATATATATACATATATATATATATATATATATATATATATATATATATATATATATATACATATATATATATATATATATATATATATATATATATATATATATATATATATATGTGTGTGTGTGTGTGTGTGTGTGTGTGTGTGTGTGTGTGTGTGTGTGTGTGTGTATGTATATATGTATGAATGTATGCATGTGTGTATGTATGCATGTCTGTATGTATGTATATCTATGTCTGCATGCGTGTATGTTTCCACAAACACAAATCTATGCGTCTGAGGGAATCATACGTGTGTGCATGTGTGCGTGAATGGCTATGTTAGTGAAACTACCCGCTAGATGGCCTGCTTGCGTGCGTTAGTTATGGAAGAGTGTATGCATTTACATGATGTATTCAACACACATGACCTAAATATATCCCGTAATGGCATTCGGAACGTTTATGCTCGGTAAAATGTCTATTAAATGGAGCAACTCATTTTACACTTTTTTCAGTATCCTTATGTTTATGTCAGCACTGCTTGAGGCTACGGAAATACGGGGAAGAAAGTCTGCGGCATGCACTCTGCACTTCAATATGACGAGGAAATAACACTGATGTTTAAGTATCTCGGTTATGTTAAAAGGAGGCACTTTGCAACATCTGTATAAGTAAACGACACTGCCTCCTAGGATGTATATAAATAAATAAATAAATATATAGATAGATAGATGCATATACGTATATATCTTTCTATCTATCCTTCTATCTATCTATATTTATGTGTGTACACACACACACACACACACACACACACACACACACACACACACACACACACATATATATATATATATATA
>NC_051388.1:52784815-52792315 GCF_015228065.2 Penaeus monodon | reverse complement strand
GGGATTGTGTTGCGTGGAATGTTGTGCAATGAGAGGGAACTTTAGGTGGTGAGTTTTGAAACTGAAAATTGAGATTAAATTGCTTTTTGGAAAGGTGTATCATGAGATGAGAATTGATGGGATAGAATTCATGAGATAGGATCTGAAATTTGAACTGAATTGTTTGGAACGTTAAATGAAATGAATTTTAAGTGATGTGAAAATCGGGTTGCTTGGAAAGCTATGTCATGTGATTTATGTCATGTGATTTATGTGATGAGAAATTGATATTGAATGGCGTGGAATGTTATATAATCCGATGTGATGACATTGAAATCAAAGAGCATAGGAAAGTTATGTCACGAGATAGAAATTCGCGTCATGGGAAAGTTAAAACTGAACCTCTTGAGTGGTTATGTCATGATACTGAAGCCACCTGATAGGTATTTAAAATTGAAACTAATTTGCTTGGAGAAAAAAAACTTGATATTGAATTGCATGGAAACTTGTGCAATGAGAATGGACTTCAGCAAAGCGAAAATTTAATGGCTTGGAAAAGTTATATAAGACGAAATTCATGTTGACGAATTGAAAGTTGAAATCCCCGTCTGCACAAGATGGAGAGAATAAATCAAAATTAACAACTGCTATAATTAAACAGACCAATAATCAACGTCATTAAGACTGTAATATAGGACGAATATAAAACAAAAAATTAAGCTATTTTTCCCCCCGATTTCAGAACGGGCCTCCACGCCTGATAAGGTCGACAATGCTAAGATACGTGAATTTAAACTGCGCTCTGATCTTCGCCAAAATTTCCCCGAAGGTCAAGAAAAAATATCCATCTTATAAGGATCTGAAGGAAGTTGGTGAGTGGAGAAAGATTACATAAATATCATGCGGGTCCAATGATGTGTGATTATTGTCTTGTACTCTGATTGTTATGGTTATTTTCAGTGTGGTTGTTTATGTGGACTGTGGTTCGGATACTGTTTATTAAGCTATTAATTTATTTATTCATCATTACTGTTATTATTATTACTATTAGTATTATTATTAATCCTATCGATAGATTTATATGTGGGATCAAACAGCTCTGTCTCTCTCTTCTCTTTTAATATCTCTCCCCCCCTCTCATTCTCTGTATGTTTATCTGTCTAATTGTTTATCTCTCTCTCTCCAACTAAGTATCCATCTATCAGTCATTCTCTCTATCTACCCATCTACCTCTCTCTCTCTCTCTCTCTCTCTCTCTCTCTCTCTCTCTCTCTCTCTCTCTCTCTCTCTCTCTCTTCTCTTCTCTCTCTCTCTTCTCTCTCTCTCTCTCTCTCTCTCTCTCTTCTCCTCTCTCTCTCTCTCTCCCTCTCTCTCTCTCTCTCTCTCTCTCTCTCCTCATTTTCTCACCGCTCCCTAATCCTATCTCCTTTTCTTTCAACCACCTCTCTCTCCCTCTCCTTCTCGTCCCCCCCCCCCCTCCCCTCTCTCTCCCTCTCTCACTCTCTCTCTCTCTCTCTCTCTCTCTCTCTCTCTCTCTCTCTCTCTCCTCCCTTCCTCCATCTCCCCCCCAACATCCCTTCCCCAGTTACAAACCTAACACACCCACACCCACACTAACAACAACCCCCCACGCACCATCTACCCCACCTCCTCAACGCGTAAACTTCTCCCGAACTCAGGATACCTTACCTCCAACGAAATGAGGATTCTAGAGGCCCAAGGATCGAAGTCCAGCGTCCCCGTGGTGTTCCTGCCCATCCTGTGGGCGTGCAAGCTGGTGGAGCGAGCCAGGGCGGCGGGTTACATCAAGGACGACTTCGGCGTGAAGCTCCTGCTGGAGGAACTGGGTAATCTGAGGAACAAGAGTGGGATGTTGCTACGCTGGACGGAGATCAGCATTCCTCTCGTGTACACGCAGGTAGGCTTAAGATCCAGGTTATTATTTTCGCATTTGGTAATCTTTGTTTAATGAGAGATAAAAACTTAGGACCGTTTTTTTAAGCACCTGAGGGATAATTTTAAAGGTGTGGATGATTATGAGTAATTTTGATGATTGCCGATGAGGTCACCTTCAAGAAATCTAAAATCTCTCTTTATTTTTTTTTTTCCTTTAGTCGTAAAGTCGTTTTTTTTCCTTTAGTCGTTTTCCTTTGGTCGTAATTTGATGATGATTTCATAGTTTTATTCGTATTTAATGATTGATCGTATGAGGGAGGTATGGTCCGTCTTCGTATTTGGTAAGCTGTCATTAATATGTAAGGGATAAGGCTGGTACTATTGTTGATGTTATTAACGAAATTTAATTAATTGATCGTTTTAGCTATCGACTTGATACTTAGATTATTTATCTTTTCATTATTATCATTGTTATTATTATTATTATTATTATCTTTTTTATTATCATTATTATTATTATTATTTTTATTATTATTATTATTATCATTATTATTATTATTATTATTATTATTATTATTATTATTATTATTATTATTATTATTGTTATTACTATTGTTATTATTATTATTATTATTATTATTATTATTATTATTATTATTATTATTATTATTATTATTATTATTATTATTATTATTATTATTATTACCATCATCATTATCATTATTATTATTATTATTATTATTATTATTTTAATATTACCAATAATATCCTTGTCCGATTCCCTCCGTCAGGTGGTGACCATGGCTGTGTATTCGTTCTTCTTCTTCTCCGTCTTGGGTCGCCAGTTCCTCGACCCGGCGCAGAACTACAGCAACCGCACCATTGATTTCTTCGTGCCCGTGTTCACCCTGTTGCAGTTTTTCTTCTACATGGGCTGGCTCAAGGTGGCCGAGTCGCTGGTGAACCCGTTCGGAGAGGATGACGACGACTTCGAGATGGATAAGATTCTCGACCGCCATCTCGAGGTATGCTGGATGTAAAAAGTTATTTTGTGATTTTATGTTTGGTTTCGTGTTTTTGTTTTGGTGTTGTGTGCACGTCTTTTAATGTTTTTTTTTTTTTTTTTTTTTTTTTTTTTATGAATTCGATATTATTATTATTGTTGTTGTTGTTGTTGTTGTTGTTGTTGTTGTTGTTGTTGTTGTTGTTGTTGTTGTTGTTGTTGTTGTTGTTGTTGTTGTAGTTGTTGTTGTTGTTATTATTATTATTATTATTATTATCATTATTATTATTATTATTATTATTATTATTTTCTATTGGGGGTAATTTCTTCACTTCACGCCTACACCTTATACACATATTATTTTATTCCGCTGGATATTCATTATTCAACGGGAGTCAGTCCTCCATTCCTTGACCGGAAATGAACATCCGAACACAACTCACACACGTCATATTTAGCGACCATTTCAAGAGGCGAAATCACCCCCTTCCCCTCCAACAATGCCACACTTCCCCCTCCAACAATCCCCGACTTCCCCTCTCCAACAATCCCCCGACTTCCTTTCAAGATGTCTTACCTCCTTGGGAGCATCACGACCCTGGAGGACCCGACCGACCAGGAGGACATGTGCCGGGACAAGGCCTTCTCGCAGCACCTCGACGACGGAGATCTCGGCCTCTTCAGCACCCCGACGCGCCCTCCGAGGCCCTCCTTCGCCAAGAAGGAACAGCTGATCAAAAGGGCGTCGTCGGGGAGTCAGCCGGACGCTCCAAGCAGGCAGCAGAACCTCCTCAGCAGACAGCACTTGACTCTCGATATCCAGACGGAGTCACCGAAGGGCGGGGCTTCCTTACAGCAGCGAGGACGACGGCTGAGTCAAGGTCAGCCTGCTATTAAGGAGGACCTCCTGTCTGACGAAGGGGAAGACGCGGAGAGCGAGGGATTGGCCCAGACTCCGACGTCTCAGAATAGGAGTCCCTTTGACTTCATGTGGGAGGAAGTGAGTCTATAAAAAGCCTTGGTATTTGCATCGCAAAGAGAGAGAGAGAGAGAGAGAGAGAGAGAGAGAGAGAGAGAGAGAGAGAGAGAGAGAGAGAGAGAGAGAGAGAGAGAGAGAGAGAGAGAGAGAGAGAGAGAGAGAGAGAGAATGAGAGAGAGAAAAAGAGAAAGAGATAGATAGATAGATAGATAGATAGAGAGAGAGAGAGAGTTAGAGAAAGAGACTTAGAGATAGAGACACAGACAAATAGACAGATAGACACACAGATAGAGAAAGAGAGAGCAAGTAAGAGAGATAGAGAAAACACGTGACGCTTCTCTCCACCTTGCAATATCTATACTCGTACATCTAAAATCATTATACATATGTACAACCATGCTATGTTATCCTGCAGATGGATGTGAGTCCTACAAGTGAGATTCTGAGTCCTAGCAGACCAGTGAAGCAATCCTCATCGCTGCCTCCGGGTAAGGATAATACCTAAGATAAGATTTAACACAGGATCCTGCGTGAAGATTAATATGTTATAAAAAAAAGTTTTAAATGTCTTTTGATATGATTGGTTGATATATTAGACATGGCACTTTTAACATTTGAATGTTAATGTCACACTTATATGATCTGTTTGTTCATTTGCATTATTTTTTTTTTTCAAATATTTAGATTCCAAATGTTGCTGTCCCATGTTATATATACCAAAGGAAAGATGGCTGTGGTTATAAGATTCCAAGTAAGTTATTCACAAGTAAGTTATAATTTTTCTTTCTCCTGCTTCAAGGCTTCGATAACAAACCGCCCCTGGGAGTGCCCGAGACCGCTTCAGACCCGAAGACCAAAGCCAAAGGACACGTGAACCCAGGCTTCGAACCAACGAACCCAAGAGCATCCCCGTCGACCTTCGGGAACCACGTCGAGGGCATCACCAACCCGAGGTATTCTCCCGAAGTGCCGTCGTCATACCCTCCCGAGGGCCCTGCGAACGATGCCCACCTTCGGGCCGATACCCAGCGACTCCACGCTCCGGGGGAAGGTCACATGGGCGCCCTCAGGAAGGTCCCGAGTAGTCCCTCCAGTCTCGCGCAGAGGGTGAGTCCGTTTTTCTTTTGTTTTTTTTTCGCCCCTTGGCTTGTGTGCGCGTCGGGGAAAGGGATAGCTAGGATATCATTGCTTTTAACAGCTGTGTTTTACCTACTAATATATTCACTGTTATGTAAAAGGCGTAAAAATTATATGATGGTAGGAACATTCCTCTTTCAAATGCGGTGGTTTCCTTGCGTACTAATGAATACGTGGTTGTGTAAAATGTTTTTTTTTTCGCCCCTTGGCTTGTGTATACGTCGGGGAAAGGGATAACTAAGATATCATTGCTTTTAACAGTTGTGTTTTACCTATTAATATCTTCACTGTTATGTAAAATGCGTAAAAAATTATATGAAGATAGGAATACGCTTGCTTTTTTCTCTCTTGCTTCTTTACTTATTGATATATTCGTTGATATTTTGATTACCGAAAGTGTATATGAAGATAGGGATACTCTTACATTTAGACATTGTGTTTTGGTTAAATATTGATGTATTCGGCATCATGTGAATTGCCGAAAGTGTAAATCAAGATAGGATGAGTTGATATGTAAATGGATAAGTTGATTGTCATTTTGCTGCTAAGATGTTGCACAGAAGATAACCACAATTGTTTGGGAAATTCGTTTGAAACTAGATGTTAGTCTTCATATATCATGGAAACACAGATTAAAATATACCTACTTAGTTTATCCGTAATACCAAGAGGCATCCACACACGCACACGCACACGCACACGCACATGCACACACACACACACACACACACACACACAAACAAACAAACAAACTACAAACAAACAAAAAAGAATCAAACCTCATCATCACCAATCTCTCTCTCCAACAGAAATGAGAACTGAAGTTTGCAAAAGAAGTTTTCTCTCCTCTTACCTCTGAAGTTGCCTCCCCTCGGCGCCCACACAACTACGCCCACCAGAGACACCCTTCACACTACACCCCACTGGATAAGGTGTACCTGCATGTCCTTGCAAGGAGCCGGATAGGTGTGCGCTTCATTACGACTCTCACACACCTTTCTTGGCAGGCCTACTTGGGCACCGCAGGCCTGTTTAGGTTCTACAGGCTTACTTAGGCACTGCAGGCTTACTTAGGCACTGCAGGCTTACTTAGGTACTGCAGGCCTACTTAGGTTCTACTGCCTATTTGTTTATCTCGCAGCCCGAGATGGATTCTTATCACCGTCACTAAAAGTGTACTAATAAGATGTATATTTTATTCCATATAAGGTTTAACAGAGCTAATGTATCACAGTTACAGAATGTAACAGTATATTAAGGTTGACAAAAAAACGACTAAAGTCAAAATCTATGTGAAAAATATATGTAAAAATATGTTTCTTCGTCATGTTCTTGTCTCGGTAATTCACCAAGAAAGAAATCGGTGAAGAAAAAAAAATATATTTATTTGTGATTCATGATGATCCAAATGTAAACAAAAGACGACATATTGCCGTTATTCTTATTCTTATTATTTTGTTTGTTTGTTTGTTGTCATTATGATACCGAATAGGGGGAATTTATAACAGGTTTAACTGTTTGCACGATGTTATATAGAGGTAATTATCATAAAGTTTTCATGAAATCCAAAATTATTTTCGTGACCGACCGGGGGATATTTTCTGTAAGTTACGAAACCACATCTGAAAAGAAAACTAATATTATACCAATTCCTCGAGAGAGAGAGAGAGAGAGAGAGAGAGAGAGAGAGAGAGAGAGAGAGAGAGAGAGAGAGAGAGAGAGAGAGAGAGAGAGAGAGAGAGAGAGAGAGAGAAGAGAGAAGGAGATAGATAGATAGAGAGAGAGAGAGAGAGAGAGAGAGAGAGAGAGAGAGAGAGAGAGAGAGAGAGAGAGAGAGAAAATAATTATCAAAAAAAAAAAAAAAAAAAAAAAAAAAAAAACACGAAAATCATAATCTACATATAACTTACATTACAGCAAAGAAGGTACAGTAATGAAGTGTTTACACAGACCAAGTGAAGAAAAAATATGGAAGGTGTACATATACACTCCACTTATAAAACGGGTCACCTTTTGAAACCTATTCATTAGCGTGGATTCAATCTCGCATAAATTAACTTCATCCAATGATGTTGCGCATACATGAGTAACCTTCCTTATTACTCATTACGTATCACATCTAACCAGGTTGAGGATACATATGTATACCGTTTAGATCCGTTGGTTTCCAAAATAAGGGAGCAATGAGAGTGTGTTAAAAAATATATATTCTTTTATAAGAACAATGAAATAATTCTAAGTATTCTCTACTGATACATATGTGTTAAGTATAAT
This sequence comes from Penaeus monodon, assembly GCF_015228065.2. Taxonomy (NCBI): domain Eukaryota; kingdom Metazoa; phylum Arthropoda; class Malacostraca; order Decapoda; family Penaeidae; genus Penaeus; species Penaeus monodon. Next base: position 52,785,047 of record NC_051388.1, on the reverse strand, counting down.
TATATAAGTCACCACAATCAGTTTTCTATTAAGTGTCCTCTCTATTATGTCAATCTCATTAGTATTTCCAAATATTAAAAGCTTTGTTTTTAGATCATTGAGTTCAGAAAATTAGAAGTTAATTTCGACGGATAACATAGAGAAATGTATCGTTTCAAACCAAGCGGAAATCTTTGTTTTCCTAAATAGAGCTAAGATATAAAAAAAAAAGATAAATCATTTTATATATATA
>NC_051388.1:52769815-52774815 GCF_015228065.2 Penaeus monodon | reverse complement strand
ACGTACGTAAGCCACACGCGTGCAAACACACACATACGTAAACAGAAACATATACACGCATAAAAAACACACAAACGAACATACACACAGACACAAACACATTAACACACACACACACACACACATACACGCACAAACAAACACACATACAAACACACACACACACATAAAACACACACACACACACACACACACACACAAACACATACACAAACACATACACAAACACACATAAACACACACACACACACACACACACACACACGTACCCACACATACCACTCCCGCCCTACCCATTGAAACATCCGCAGCGGTTATCTAAAAATGAAGCCTCGAGGGTACCTTGTTATCCCCCCCCCCACCCCACCATCACCACCCCCACCCTACCCCCTCTTTCCGCCTGCCCACGCCGGGCACGTCCGAGCAGCGGAGAGTTTTTAGGGCGCCTCGAGCTGCGGAAGGTCGAGGTGAAAGGTCGCCGCCTGCGTCAGCCCGCCCGCGGCACTGGCCCTGGGCGCTCAACCTGCCAGGCGACGCCCACGGAGACGGTGGCCGCGCGTCCTGAGGATGAATGGGGGGGAGGGAGGGAGGGAGGGGGAGGGAGGGAGGAGGAGGGAGGGGGGAGGAGGAGGAGGGAGGGGGGAAGGGAGAGGGGGCGTTATTTCTTTCAGCGCTGGAGTTTGAGAGGGGTGGGAGGGAGGGAGGGAGGGAGGGAGGGAGGAGGGGGGTAGAGGGAGAGAAGGGGAGAGGGAGAGAGAGAAGAGGAAAGAGGGAGAAGGAGAGAGAGGGGGAAAGAGGGAGAGGGAGAGAGAGGGGAGGAAGTGGAGGGAGGAGGAGGGGGATGGAGGTAGAAGGAGAAGGAAAGGAAGGGGAGAAAGAGAGGGAAGAGGAAGAGGGGGATAAATGGGGAGGGGGAAAGAGAAAATGGGAGAGGTGGGGGAGAAACATAGGGAAGAGGGAGAAGGGGAAAACGTAGAGGGAGAGGGAAGAGGCGGAGAGGAGGGAGGGAAAGAGAGGGGGGGAAGGAGAAAACGTGGAGAGAGAAGGGAGGAGGGAGGGGGTGAGAGGGAGAGGGATGGAGGGAGAGGAAAAGGGAGGGGAATGAGGGAGACAAGGACAGGGAGAAAGATGGGTGTACGTGCGTGTATATCTATCTATCTGTCTATCTATATTTATATATATATATATATATATATATATATATATATATATATATATATATATATATATATATATACACACATATATAATATATATATATATATATATATATATATATATATATATATATATATATATATATATATGTGTGTGTGTGTGTGTGTGTGTGTGTGTGTGTGTGTGTGTGTGTGTGTGTGTGTGTGTGTGTGTGTGTGTGTGTGTGTGTGTTTATATGCTTGCATACAAGAGGAAGGGCCCATAGAAAAACAACAACAATAACAATAACAGAGAAAAACAATGCAAAAAGGCACACACACACAGAGCCACGTGTGTGTGTGTACGTCTCAGGATGCACACTCGAGTAGAGCAATTACCCCGAGCGGAAGTGGCGTGACGCAATCCTTGACAGCCTCTCGCGTCTGACCTGCATCCTCCTCCTCCTCCTCCTGCTGCTCCTTCTGCGCCAGTCCCCGAGTCCTTTTCAGGAGTTTCAGGTCACGGGTCTTCTGGTAACAGGCTCTGTTCGGTTGTCTGTCTGTCTTTCTCTTTTTTTTTTCTTCCTCTCTGTTTCTGTCTGTCTGTCTGGCTCGTATTCTCTCTCTTTCTCTCTTTCTTTCTTTCTTTCTCAATCATTCTTTCTGTCTTTCTCTCCCCCCTTTCTCTCTCTCTTTCTTTCTCTTCTTTCGTATCTGTTCCACCCAAGCATTCACAAATCTTCAAAGACAGCAAAGTGACGCTTAAGCATTTCATTCATCAAAAATATCCTCGAAAGGTAGCGAAGCAGAGGTAGAAAATTTCATTCATAAAATTCTCCAAAGAACAGCAAAGTTAAGATAAAAAATTTCATTCACGAAATCCTCGAAGACAGTAAAGTGAAACATAATTTAATTCACAATATATATATATAGCGAAGCAGAGGTTGAAAATTTCATTCACAAAATCCTCAGAGACAGCAAAGTGAATCTCAAGAATTTAATTCATAAAAAATATGTATATATACATACATACATACATATATATATATATATATATATATATATATATATATATATATAGATAGATAGATAGATAGATAGATAGATAGATAGATAGATAGATAGATAGATATCCTCGAAAGGTTGCGAAGTAGAGGTAGAAAATTTCGTTCACGAAATCCTCAGAGACAGTAAAGTGAAGCTCAAGAATTTAATTCACAAAAAATCCTCGAAAGGTAGCGCAACATAGGTAGAAAATTTCATTCACAAAATCGTCCCGAGAGGCGGTGGCACGCCCGCTACAATTGGGAGATCACGACGGCCGCGTGTGCCTCGGCTTCTGAGCGAGCGAGGTGTCTTTGTGTCCCCGGGCCATCGTGCGGGGATGCCATAGAAACCACACCTGTAATTACTTCGCCGATTCAGAATTCAGGATGAAAGCTCGCTGCTAGATTGATTTTTTTTTAAACACCTGTAGTGCCAGTAGGAGGCGAGAGGGATTGGGTAACAGTACGCGCGTCTCCGGCAAGGTGTTTTGAGCGCATTAAACGCGCGGCGTCATTGTCTGAAATTGTTGTCACGTGACTCCGGTGCAGTGTGCAGTTTTTGCATCTTCTTTTTTTCTTTCTTTTTTTTGCTCGATAGACCGTTTATCTCCGAACTTCTGTAGGGTTGAGAACTTCCCGCATAAAGCTCTCCGCCAATCCGGAACCGGCCATGCGACCCTCCAGCCAATCATCTCAAAGACTCGTGACCGCGAGCACCAATCACAGCCAAGCACCCGGCTACACGTGACCAATCGGAGCGAGCGCACATCCTGGGCGAATAGTTTTGAAAAAGAAATCGAGGATATCACCATAAATTCATGAATTTTTCTACATCATATACCCTTTTCTCTCTCTCTTAATGAGAAACAAGTAAAGCTAAATTTACAAACCCACTTTCAAGACACAAAAAAAAGATTAATTCCCCTCCACAGACGAAAAATAACCCGCGCCAAGGAGTGGGCGAACGAAAGCAAGTGCGACGTCGTGTGTCATGGATGAGTCGTGTGTCGTGGGCAGGCAGGTTGGAAGCGTGACCCCTCAGACCGCCACGAGGCCTTCACAGGTGTGAATGTAAGCGCTCGAGCTCCACCACGCCGCCGCCGCCACCGCACACGTCCACTCGCTCCACTTTTCGCGCACAACCATGGGGGTTCAGCAGCAGCAAGTCGTGAACAAGGCCAGGCCGCCGAAACCCGTCAGCGAAGCACGGAAGGTAAAAAAAACATTCGCTATGAATCGGTGTGGTGATTTAGAGAATAGGAAAGATAAGGGGGGGGGGGGGTTAAAGTGTAAGATTTTAAATCGTGTTTTTTTTTCGGTTTTTGCTTTTTATTTCGTGGACATACGATTGGTCGAGTGTTTGGACTTAGTGTTTATTTCTCTCTTTTAGATTCGGAAACCGCTAATGGAGAAGAAGCGTCGGGAGCGGATCAACACGAGCCTGAACGACTTGGCGAGACTCCTGACGGACGCCAAGATGGTGAAGTCCGACGGCGGCAAAGCCAACAAGCTGGAGAAGGCCGACATCCTGGAGCTGACCGTGAAGCACCTGAAGGCACTGAGGACCGAGGGGGGAGAAGCCCGAGCCGAGAACAGCGCGATGGAGGAGCCGGCGAGCGCCAGTTACAAGGAGGGCTTCACGAAGTGCATGGGCGTCGTGGACCAGACGCTCAGCAAGGCGGGGAAGGACGCGCTCCGGGAACGGCTTCTGACTCACCTCCAGTCCTGCCTGAAGACACTGCAGCCTGCCACCTCGCCTACGGACGCCCGCGACGCCCACACGCCGCAGCCGTCGGAAGACACGCCCAGCAGACTCGCCGCGCCAGATGCACCTGTCACACCCGCGACCAGCGAGGCCGCACAGGAGCCCTCTACAGTGCAACAAGAAGGTGCCAAAGCCGACAGTGCCTCAAAGGACAGTGCCAACCCGGAGAGTGCCGCGAAGGAGGCCCCGCGATTTACCCTGGTGCCGACCCGCCTCCCGACAGGGGCGGTCGCGTTCCTGATCCAGGGCGGGTTAGATCCCAGGCTCCTCCTGCCTCAGGACCTCACAGTTCTATCCTCGAGTGCCACGAGTGTCCCCACGCCCTCGTCCGTCGCCTCCCACACGCCCGCAGCGCAGCCCGCAGCCTCCACCGCCCAGTGTCCACCCACGCCCCCTCCCTCCTCCACCCCCTGCGCCCCATCACCGTCGCCTTCAGCCTCTCCATCCGCCACGCCCATCTCCTCGCTCGCGCCCTTGCCAGCGCACTACCCGTGTTCCTCTCCCGTCCCAGTGACGTATCCCACCCACCCTCACGCCCACAGCCCGCCCACACCCCCACCCAGCGTCTCCCCCCAAAGTTTCTCCCGCGAATTTACTCACTTCCAGCCGAGTGCGAGTAGCGAGGAGGAGGAGGAGGAGGAGGAGGAGATGGACACAGACGAAGCCCTGTCCGAGGAGGAGGACGAGGAGGACGTGGAGATCGACGTCGAGGTGGAGGACGACGGTCCTTACGACTTGAGTATGAGGAGGATGTGGCGTCCTTGGTGAAGCGAGAGCGACGAGGGGAGCGCATGTTGCAGTGAAGGCTGGAAATTATGTGACGAAAGTGGTGAACATGTGATCAGAAGGAACATCGATAACCTATATGTGATAACCTTGAATTGGGCATAAGTGATGCGATATAAGATTATACATTTTCATTTTTATTGTCTGTATCATCATTATTAAGTTTATTTCTCTATCGTATTCGTTTATTTATTATTATTATTTATTTTATTTTACTGAGCACTTTTTCCACCACTCATACGTGAACAAAAATACAACGAATCGTGA
>NC_051388.1:52749815-52759815 GCF_015228065.2 Penaeus monodon | reverse complement strand
TAATGATAATAATAATAATAATGATAAATAATAATAATAATAATAATAATAATAGTAATAATAATGATAATAATAATAAAAAGAGGGAAGATTGTAAGATGTGAGGGCATAGAATTACCGAATGATGAGATAATAAAAGAAGTTGAACAAGAAGGATATTCTTATCTGGGTGTTGTGGAATTAGATAAGGTGAAGGAGAATGAAATGAAAGAGAAAACAATGAAGGAGTATAAGCGACGGCTGAGGTTAATTCTAAAGTCCAAGTTGAATGGAAGAAACAAAATAACTGCAATTAATACCTGGGCAGTAGCAATATTCAGATATGGAGCAGGAATAATAAGCTGGAGAGAGAGTGAACTGAAAAGTATCGACAGAAAGACAAGAAAAAACCTGACAATGCATGGTGCCATGCACCCAAAGAGTGATGTAGACAGACTATATATGAAAAGGAAGGAAGGAGGTCGTGGCCTTATCAGTGTGGAACAATGTGTAAAAGGAGAAGAAAACAGCTTAGGTTTTTATGTGGCAAACTCAGAAGAGTTGTTGATAAAAGGTGTGTGTGCATCAGGAACCATACAGACAGAGGAAACAATGGAGAAAGAAGAATTCAAAAGGAAAAAGGCAGAAGAGCTCAAACAGAAATGGACAGGAAAGGCAATGCATGGGCAATTCGTTAGAGAGATGCCAGATAAGGTAGACCAGGTTAAATCTTGGGAATGGCTGTCAAGGAGTGATTTGAAGGTTGAAACGGAAGCACTCCTATGTGCTGCACAAGAGCAAGCAATAAGGACCAACTACGTGAAGCATTATATAGATAAGAGCAACGACAGTCCTCTGTGTAGAATGTGTGGTAAACGAGGTGAAAGCATACAACATATTGTTTCAGAGTGCGAGAAATTAGCCCAGAAAGAGTACAAAAGACGTCACGATAACGTGGCAAAGAAAGTACAAATGGGATTTGTGTAGGAAACATGGGCTTGAGCATTCAGATAAGTGGTATGAACACACCCCAGAGAGTGTTGTTGAGAACGAGGCCGTGAAAATTCTGTGGGATATCAATGTACAATGTGATAACGTCATTCAGGCAAGAAGACCAGATGTTATAGTAATTCATAAGGAAAAGAAAGAGGCTCTAATAGTTGATATTGCCGTACCTGCAGATACGAGGATTGCAGAAAAAGAATTAGAGAAGGTAGAAAAGTACCAAGATCTGAAAAGGGAAATAAAAAGGTTGTGGGAACTGCGATGTGCAAAAGTTGTTCCAGTAGTGATTGGTGCCCTCGGAAGCGTTACAAAAGATCTTGAATGCTGGATTGAAAATATGGACATTGGGCCTGAGGTTGGAGTACTGCAGAAGACTGCTTTATTGGGGACGGCAAGAATACTGAGAAAAGTGCTAGAACTTTAAAGGAGAAGGACAACTGTTAGCCTTTAGTCATTTGCTATGACTCGCCTAACAGGAAGAAAAACGGCAATAAGAACAGCCAGTGCAGAAATGCTTAAAATCCCATAATAATAATAATAATAATAATAATAATAATAATAATAATAATGATAAATAATAATAATAATAATAATAGTAATAATAATGATAATAATAATAATAATAATAATAATAATAATAATAATAATAATAATAATAATAATAATAATAATAATAAATGATAATAATAATAATAATAATAATAATGATAATAACAATGATGATAATAAATAATAGTAACAATTCGTTTTGTGATACGAAAACAAAGATTGGCGGTGTCCGAATGTCTGGCTCGATAAAAGCGGTGTTCGTTTTTGGTTTCATCTTGTAATGAATTTTTGGTGTTTATGGCCATTATAATTGCCTGTAATACCTGTGTAAATCGGATTAGATTAATTAACTGAAATTGGAGAAGTTAATGCTGCAAATTGATGAAGTTTCGTTTTCAAAATTATACCTCCATGCCAAAAAAAAAAAAAAAAAAAATGCAGTTACGTATTTGCGAAAATTAATACACAGAAAAATGAAAAAAAACGTATAATATTCTTGAATAATGAACAATATATTAAAGATAAAACAAGTAAAGATGCATATAGCTAAATAAATAAATAAAAACACAAATAAATATAAATAAACAAATATAGATAAAAAACAAACAAACAAACAAACTAATAGATAAAAAAACATAATCAAACAAAAATAAATAAATGTATATAAAATAAAGAAAAACAAATCCCCAAACGATAAGAAAAGATAGAAAGACAAAAGAAAAAAAAAAGTTAAACCCGAAAAGGTATTAACAGCGCAGGGTGGTTGACCGCTCGGCGAAACAGCCTCCGGCTTCTGATACGCAGCCGACGTTTCTTCTCGAGGCTGTTCCACTGAGGCGCGACCGAACCTGCGGCGACGGTATAACCTGCAGATTCCTCGAGGCTGATTCAGAGGCGTCCCAGGCGTAACTCAAGGGCGGCCTGTGCTGTCCTGCCGTGGGATGCGGAGACCTGCGGAGGCTACGAACACCTGCGGAGACCTGCGGAGACCTGCGGAGGCTACGAACACCTGCGGAGACCTGCGGAGGCTACGAACACCTGCGGGTACCAGCGGAGACCTGCGGAGACCTGCGGAGACCTGCGGAGACCTGCGGAATTCCGCCGAGGCTCCGAAAACCTGCGGGGACCTGCGGAGACCCGCGGAGGCTGCGGATACCCTCTTCAAGGATGCGGGCGGAGGCGAGGAGGCGGACGCCGGAAGCGCCTGATGGAGGGCGGATGAGTGGACAGATTTCAGGAGGTAATTAGTGAAGCGTCACGCTCCGTTACCTTAACTAATACACGCTGACCAAGGGGGACACCGCGCGCTCTCATGTGCTTCAGGAATCGGCGACTTCCGCTGCGACGGCCCTTTCACTAGGGGGAAAAGGGAGAGAGAGGGAGAGAGGGAGGGAGGGAGAAAGGGGGGAAGGAGAGGGAGAGAGGGAGAGATAGGGAGGGAGAAAGGGGAGAGAGAGGGGAGGGAGAGGAGAAGGGGGGAAGGAGAAAGGGAAGGAGGAGAAGGAGAGGGAGAGGGAGAGAGAGGGAGGGAGAAAGGGTAAAAAGGGAGAGAGAGGGAGAGAGGGAGGAGAAGAGGGAAGGAGAGGAAGAGAGAGAGAAGGAGGGGAGAGAGGAGGAAAGGGAAAGGAGAGGCAGAGTGAAAAAAGAGTAGAAGGAAGGATTGAGAGAGTAGAGAGAGAGAGAGAGAGAGAGAGAGAGGAGAGAGAATGAAGAAGAAGAAGGGAGAGAAGAGAGAGAAGAGGATTGAGAAGAGAGAAGAGAGACGCGAGGAGTGAGATTCTGAGAGAGTACGAGAGCGACGGAGAGACGAGAGAGAGAGAGAGAGATGGAAGAGAGGAGAGCGGAGTACTGAGAGAGAGTGAGATGAGAGAGAGAGAGAGAGAAAAGAACGAGAGAAAGAAAGAGAGAAAAGAAGAGAGAGAGAAAAAAAGAAAGAAAGAAAGAGGATTGAGAGGAGAGAGAGGAGGAGAGAGAGAGACTAGCTAGCGGGTATGAGGATAGGGCTTGGTCATGGGATCTGAGCTGCTTTCGGAGACGAATGGTTTTCGATGAGCTTCTTCGAGAACAGATTTCATTGAATTGGCTGCCTTCCTCACCTGACCTTCAGCTTGCTTTCGAAGAATCGATTGCGCAATGAAATCACACTCAAGCTCGTGTACGATAATAGATAACAAACAGCTTTTAAGAACATTTTACCTCTTACCATTACTCCAATCCCATCTCCTTTTCTCTTTTTTCTCCATCATTCTATCTGTCCCACCTTGCGAACCTGCTTTACCGTGGTACCTGTTCCGTGTTTACGTCTCGTCCAAGAGGTAATCCTTTCCCCTTTGCTTAATCTCCCCGAAAGAAGGATGGAAGCCATGAGCGTAACACCTGCTGTAGATGCGGAAGATGCCTGTCTCTCTGATCTGCGAGAAAGAGATTCCATGTTTTACGTTTGCATTTTTCTCTGCCTGTCGGTCTGTTTGTTGGTTTGTCTCTGTCTGTCTTTATCTGTTCATCTCGGTTTCGTCCTCTTTCTCCCTCGGGCTCTCTCTCTCTCTCTTTCTCTCTTTCTCCTTCGGTCACTCTCTCTCTCTCTCTCTCTCTCTCTCTCTCTCTCTCTCTCTCTCTCTCTCTCTCTCTCTGTCTGGCTCACTCCTTGCTTTCTCTCTCTCTCACTCCTGGCTCTCTCTCTCTCTCTCTCTGGCTCACTCCTTGCTTTCTCTCCCTCTCTCACTCCTGTCTCTCTTTCTCCTTCGGTCACACTCCCTCCCTCTCTCTCTCTCTCTCTCTCTCTCCCTTCTAAAAAACCCAAGTCCCCAGACCAGGCAAGGGGAATCGCGTGAACCAAAGGGAGTGACCGGAACATAGTGTTAACAAAGCGACATTCACAGTAATTGTGTTATAGAGGGCGCGGTCCTTCGCTCCAACGGCCGTGACAGTGTGACTAAGTATGCGTGGCGGCCCCATGCGAGTCGATTATTTCACGTTATTTGTGTGTGTGTGTTTGTGAATTATGCATGTATGTAAATGTGCTGGGTGTTGGGTGAGGAAATTACTATTTGTTTGAGAATGCGGTATTTTATTATTGTTATTATTATTATTATTATTATTATTATTATTATTATTATTATTATTATTATCATTGTATTATTATTTATTTGATTTATATAATTGTAAGGAAAAATAATGATGATGATGATGATGATACTAATGCTAATGCTAACGATGATGGTGATAATGATAATGATAATAATAAAAATAATGATAATGATAATGATGATAAAAATAATGATAATTATAATAATGGTGATAATATTAACAATAACTATTATATTGATGATAGTGTTGATAATAATAATTAATATTGCAATAATAATAGCAATAATAATAATAATGAGGATAATAACGATACTGATAGAAACGATAAAAATGATATAAGTAATTATATTAACAATAATAACGATAATTATAACGGTAATGATAATAATAACAATATCAGCAGTAAACAATGATGATAATAATATTAATGATAATAAAATGATGATAATGATAATGAAATAAAAATAATAATAGTAATAATAATAATAACGATAATGATAAAAATAATAACAACAGCAAAAACAAAAAAAATAATGACAGCAATGACATCAGTAATAATAATGATAATAAGATTGATAATTATACAAATATTTCCACTTATAAAATAGCAAACAGTAACTTAATAAATCAATAATTATATTAAGATCATTACAAGCGAGTGCGTTGAGGTCTCCGTTAAAAAATTCCCTTTTGAAATGTTAAAAAAAAAAATAATAATAATTTGATTAATATCGAAGGAATATATCAAGAAATGAAATATAATTAATCAATATTGATAATCAAAATCTTCAGAAGAAAAAGGAAAATAGAAGAAAAAAATGTATGAAAGAAAGAGAGAAAGAAAAAGTGAAAGAATATTATTGCAGTGAAACAATATTAATGCAATGATGTTATGTAAATGATTGTTCTTATATAAGCGACAGAGCGAGAAAGCTAAACGGTGAACTTTCTACGAATTCAGATTATTTATTTACTTATAATTTCATTTCATTATCATATATATACGTTATATTTTTTTTAATTCCAATTTTCCCCCATAATCCTCATCTCCAAAGAATCGATAAATACTATTTCCTCCAAGAGAGAAAACCTTCGAATTTAGAATATGTATATAATCATTTACATATTATCTCATCTCATTATATATATATAGATATACACACACACACACACACATCCACACACACACACACACACACACACACACACACACACACACACACACACACACACACACACACACTCACACACACACGTTTATCTTTCTCCGAACTTTCAGTCTTTCTTGTAATCCTCACCACATTGAAAAAATTAATAACTTTCTTCGATTTTAGTATGCATATATACTTATTTATCATTCGATACCATTCTTTTACATACACACTCCTCTTTAGTCAAAAATTCCTATCTCTCTCTCCTTTAATCTTCACCGGAGCAAAATGAATCAACATTTCTCACAAAGATTCCCTCCTGCTCAAGAAAGTTGGACCATCCCGGGTTCCTCCGCTCGAAACGGGTTGAAATTTTGGTCCCGTTCCAAGCCTTGACTCAGAGGGCGTGTGTGTGAACCGACCAGGGCTAAACTCTGGTCATCTCAGCCTTTGTCTACTCATTAGCTGGTCACACGCCCCGCCCAGCGCTACCAACAGCTAAGATTCGTCGTCGCTAAGTTCTTGAGGGATTGGTGAGCGATTGGCATTTGGTATGTGGTATGATTAGGTGATTGGGTGTGACGGGCGGGGATGATTTCGTACGCTGAAGGGGGTTATGGCGTGGAATATTCGGTTGGAATGGCGGTTACGTGACGTGTGAAAGAGCTAGTTAGCGTTGGCGACGTTGTATGCTCATTAACACGACGGGTCAGCAAGTGCTAAGTTGCATTGAATGCCGGTGGGGATGTCCGACTTTTTTTCTTATTTTAAACTGGAGAATTATGTACGTTTAGTTATCTAAAATTGCTATGATAAAGTGAAGAGGATGCGAGGAATGTAGATTATTCATTATCAAATAGGTCTTTTGGAAGTTCCAAATGGCTCGTCTTTCCCATTCTGAAATGCGTCACAACCCACCATGATTCAAACAAAGGAGTAAATTACACTCGTGCACTTTCATACAGCCATGTTGGGCGACGGCATTAGCAACAAATAAAAATAAAAAAAGTGGGCGTGGAAAAGTAAAAATTCTCGAATGCCTGCCCTCCCCACCCCCCTCCCAGCGCGCGAGATTGCCTGAAACCCGATCATCATAGGCTCATTAGCCAGCCCCAATGTCCACAGGTAAAACGAGTCTTTTTCAACCCCGAGGTTTCATTAGATGTATTGATCTCGGCGCTGTAATGGTCGCTTTTAGTCGTTATTTACCCCCCAAAACTCTTCCTCTTTCCCTCGCTCATTGCCCGCAAGTCCTCCGGGGATATAGAGTGAGTTTGCAAATACCTGAAGGGTGGTGGAGCGTGGCTTGCAAATGTGCCCATGACCAGGCCGTGAGCGCGTGTGTTTGCTGGCTTGTATGCACGTGGGTATCCCTGTGTAGACTTGGGGTCTGTGCGGGATAAAGACTTAAGTCATTTTAGCGACTCTGTTTTCGTTTAAAAAAATATATATGTATATACATAATGCAATTATGAAGTGTGTTATTGCTTTATGGAGATGATTTGCGAAAGATTACTTTGCATTAGCCTGATGCATTTTGTGTCGAGAGAGGTGATCCTTAATATAAAATGGATCCATTTAAACCTTTAGAAAGTCTGAGAGAGAGAAAAAAAAAAGATAAAAATATGCTACTCAATTTCTCAACACAATCTTCCGCTCCATTCTTAGAAGCTGTTTTATTTTCTTGATCTTGATCGACGGTAGATCTTTTAATAATAAGAGAGATAAATGGAGGCTTTGTACAACCCTAATGACGTGTCGCTTTTTCTTAAATGCTTCCACAAGCCAGCACTCTGGATGTATTATATAAGCACTTGTCTGAATTGATTGGAACTGCATATAGCTTCTTACTCTCCCTATTCATATATGTCATAGTATTAAGGAAACCAGAATGTGATTAATAGATCTTGTTATTTGATCGCGAGAAATAGAATGTCTTTATTTTTTCTTTCTTGAGAATTCACCACACGGCGTATCTTCATGAGAGTGTCTGCATCTCCACCGTTCACTTGGGAATCATGACGAACATGTCAGTAAAAGGATAATTGTAAAATAGTCACAATAACAAAAACAGTTAATACTAATTGAACCGCGGCTGTTAATATTGGCAATATCATTACTACAACTATTAATAAAATTGCAAGTATTTACTTTTCTACTACCGCTTTTGCTATCACCACGCCTACTACTACTACTACGACTACTACTACTACTATTACTACCACCACCACCACTACTACTAGTACTACTATTGCTACTGCTATTACTACTACTATTACTCCTACTAGTACTACTACTAGTATTACTACAACAGCTACTACAATTCAACTACTACAGCAACAATAACAACCAATCATCACTACTACTAATTGCTCGATTGCCGTTACTTAACGACCACTTAAACTACCATTCTACCACAACCGCTGCTACTATGAATGGCAACAACACTGACAAAAAAGATTAAGGTAATGTTAGTAAAAAAAAAAAAAAAAAAAAAAAAAAAAAAAAAAAAAAAAAAAAAAAAAATTGCCTTTCCGTTTATATAGATTTTATTCATCTTGTTTATTTTCCGGTCGATAATTCGTAATCAACCCCTTTTTCTTAATAATGTAAGTTAATTTTCTTCTCAACATTGCATAATGATATGACAAATTAATTATGCACTTTTAATTATATAAGTAAATTTTCTTCTCAACATTGCATCGTGATACAACAAATTAATTATGAACTTTTAATTATACAAGTTATTATTTCTTTCTCAACATTGCATCATGATACGACAAATTAATTATACACTTTTGAGACGCGTTTTCTCGTCTGCTTTTTGCATTACGAAATAATTTGGTCAATTTTGTGAATTTTATCTTTATATTTCGGTCAGCAATGATATTCAAGTATAAAATGAACATTCAGTTAATAAAATGATTGGTGTTTCTTGAATTGCAATCGCTTTTGGAAAGAAAAGAAAAATATTCTAATTTAGATGAGCAATAAGATTTTTGGAGTTGTTTTCATGTTGCAATTTTGGAGTGGTTTTCATGTTGCAAATTTAATTACGAGATTAAATTGGATATTTTGGAGTGGTTTTCATGTTGCAGACTTATCTTTGCTCTTGGACAAAGAGAGACAGGAGACCAATGAGTCATTTAAAAGCTCCCTTTACACCCCTGCTCGTCCCCCCCCCCTTCCCCCCTTCCCCCCCGCTTCTTCTCCTGGATCTCCCCCTCCTTCCCCTCCCCATTTCCCCCCCTCCCCCTCCTACTCTCCGATCCCCCTTAGTTTCTCCCCCTAAATCCCCCCCTCCCATCCTCCACACGCTTCTCCCTTGGACCCCCCCTCCCCTCCTCCTCCCGCAGGTTCCGAAACAGCAGACTGTCTGTGGCTGCCCCTGGATGCCACAGAGCTAAAGACACACCCCCTTGAGGCTTTGGAATGACCTCCGACATACCTTACAGTAATTGACCCCAAGTTGACCCGGAAATCCTTTCGTGTGTCTCCGCTCCCACCCCCCTACCCCTCTCCCCTGCCCCTTATCTATTGTCTGGTTCTTCTCCCCTTCCCCCTCCTCCCCTCCCTTCTCTACCCTACCCTTCACGTGTCTTTCTCTCATCTTCCTTTCCTCCCCTTCTTTCTCTCTACTCTTCGCTACCCTTTACCCTTTTCTCCTACTTCCCTTCCTTCCCGTGTCTCTATCTTCTTTCCTCCCTTCCCGTGTCTCTTCATCATTCCCCTTTTTCTCTTTCTCTCCCTTTCCGTGTCTCTCCCTCATTCCCCCTTCTCCTCATTTCCTCCCTTCCCGTGTCTTCCCCTCCTTTTTCCTTTCTCTCATTCCCCCTTCTTCTCCTTCCCTCCCTTCCTTACTTTACCCTTCCGGTGTCTTTCCCTCACTCCTCCTTCAACCTCTTTACCCCCCCCCCCCCCCAGCACGCCCGTCTGCCGCATGCCTCGCCCATTTATATCTCTGGGAAGGCCCTTTCAGCGCCCCTCCGCCCAATCTTGCCCTCCTCCGCCCACTGCTGCTCCCCCGCCCACCTCTGACTCTGTTTTCTGTCATCGCGTGACCTTCCAACCCGTGACCTCGCCCTGGCTTCTAAGGGAGACCGAATTCGTATCTATTATCATTCCGGATCGTCTGTTGGGGATCATTTCACCGTCTTCAACGCGGATAATTTTCCACAAAGGTATCAAAATCAAAGCTTATTATCCCCTCCCACCTACTCAAGACGTTT
>NC_051388.1:52742315-52744815 GCF_015228065.2 Penaeus monodon | reverse complement strand
ACGATAATAAATCTTCGGAAGAACCACCCTAGTAGTCTCCTCCTGTTTGTACCAGTTGGAAACCATGAGCCTGCGATGTTTTGTGTTCCTCCTAGTACTAATACCTGCCTGACATCGTGGTACAGACTGACCGGTGGAGGCGCTCTGGATTACTCTCTAAATAGCATTGAAGTTACCGCCCCGTTGGTCAGGGTGAGGGGGAGGTGGGGGTGGTTCAGAGGGGGAGAGGAAGGGAGGAGAGGGACGGGAGGAGGTGGGGGTGGGGTGGGAGGTTGGGGGGTGGTTCAGAGGGGGAGAGGGAGGGAGGAGAAGGAGGGAGGGAAGGTGTTTGGCGGAGAGAGAGAGAGGGGGGGAGGGATGTTGGGGAAAGAGGGAGAGAGAGCGAGGGAGGAGGATAAAGAGGGGAGAGGGGATTTGTTGGGGAAGAAAGTGGGGGAGGGGAGGTGTTGGGGAAGAACAGGATGAGAGGGGAGGTGGTGGGGAAGGAAGGGGGGTAGAGGGAGAGAAGGGAGGAAAAGGAGGGAGAGGAGAAGAGAGGGAGGGAGGGGGGATTGGGGAGGAAAAGGAGGGGAGAGGAGAAGAGAGATGGAGGAAAAGTAGAAGTTGGGGAGGATAGGGGGAGGAGAGGAGGAAAGAGGAGGAGCTAAGAAGGATAGGGAAGAAATGGAGAATTAATAATCTAATTAAGAAAAAGGAAGGAGACGAGAAGAGACGAGAAAAGAGGAGAGGAGAGGGAGAGGAGAGGGAGAGAAGAGAGAGAGGAGAAGAGAGGAGAGGGAGAGAAGAGGGAGAGGAGAAGAGAAGAGAAGGAGGGGAGAAGAGAGGATAGGGAGAGGACAGGGAGAGGAGAAGGAGAGGAGAGGGAGAGAAGAGGGAGCTGAGAAGAGCAGGAGGGAGGCCATGGGCGAGGAGGCTTAGCTCCATAGATGAGCCTGAGTGTTACAAGACCCGCACGACTGACGCAGGTGGGCTGTGGGAGGGAGAGTCGTCCTGGTCAGCCACAGAGGCAAAATTTCATGCTTCCGTTAGTCTGTTGGTCTCTCTGGTGACCAGCGGAGGAGGGGAGGGTGTTTGTAAATGAGTAGGGAGGGAGATAAGAGAAGGGAAGGAGAGACGAAGGGGGAAGAGGAGGACGAGGATTAAGAACTCTGAGTGAGGAAAAGAAGATTGAAAGGAAAAGGAGAGAAAGTGAGGGAAACGAGGGATCAGTTTTCACACATCTTTTGAAAAAAGAAAAAAAAAAGTTGTTGTTGTTAACGTACGAAACATACCAAGAGAAATGACACAACCATCCGCACACACATTCGTACTAAAACTCCCCTTCACTTCGACGTTAACGAAATCCAGACTTTACTTCGAGTAGACCTTTATTCCCAGGCGATAATAAATCACAAGAGAAAACCTGCTTTAACCCACCCTACGTAGACAATACTTCCTTAGGCCTAATTTCAGCCGAAAGCACATGCGCTTCAGGGTCAAGGGATAAACGTCAGGAGGCAAAGAGCAGGTCAGAGAGAGGAAGGATAGGGAAGGATAACATCGGGTTGGGGGTTTATGACAGATGGATAAAGGCAGGAGGTGTAAGGATGCAGGTTAGACACGTAATGAGTGACATGACTGGAGAGAGAGGTGACAGGAGTGACGCGTCTGGTATGTGGGTTGGTGGATAGATGAAGTGAGCGAATTCCACGCGGAGGAAAGGGTGTAACGAGAGCAAAGAAGAGATTTAACCTTGGAGGAATCCGATTTTTTTTTTCTTTTCGTATATTTTTATAAAGGAATTCCAAGTGTTGTTTTTTTTTTTTCTCCTCGAAATATCTGTTGTCAAGGTGAGACAAACGAGATCTAAATCGGGTTGATGTAATCGGGTCGATATCGCAGGTAGAAATTATAGATCGGAAAGAATAAAAAAAAAACAAAAAAACTATAAATAAAGGGAAAAAAAAGTTTTGAGTTACGTAAAAGAGGGAAAGTTGTCTCATCAAAGCTACGTGAGGAAAAAGCTAGGAACTGAGATGAGTAAGATATGTTATAAGAAAGGGAAAGCGGAGCGTACCAGAACATGTAATGGCAGTGACTTATTTGTGGGTAACTTAAAGACATGTGGGGAGGGGGGGGGGAGAGGTTCAGCACAGACAGACACGAAAATAAGATACGTAAAGGGAGTAATTTGTATCGTACTAAGGGTTAATGAAATCGACGTCGGTGGTAAGTAAGATGCCGTAGATGGTGGTACTGATCGCAAGAGGGAGATGATAGTGATGAGAGATGATAGTGAAGCTTTTGATAATATCGGAAACAGTGACGCAGATGTGGGAGGTGGGGGGGGGGTGGAGGGGAGAGAGAGAGAGAGGAAGGGGAGGGGGGAGGTGAATATTGTGGGCGTGGGGATGAAGGGGCGTTGGGAGAGGGCGTGGGAGGGAGGTTGCCCTGCCCTCTGCCCCCCCCCCCCCATGAGCTGGAGGAGGGTGACAATGAGGGGCTGCGATCCATCAGAATC
>NC_051388.1:52709815-52727315 GCF_015228065.2 Penaeus monodon | reverse complement strand
CTCGCAACCCAGTAACCGGGAGGAAGAGGAGGAGGAGAAAGGGGAAGAGAAGGAGAAGGAGGAAGAGGTCAGTCGTGCGTTTACTGGTCTTTCCTTTCCTTGCTGCCACGGGACCCCATAGGACGTGCGTCAAACTACAGCATTAAGGTTCGATGCCTTAGAAGATCATGCGTTTTGATTATGCAAATGAGAAGACTATCATGCACTTGAAAGATGCTTTATAATGGTTTATATCTGATAGAAAAGAACTCGGTTTGTAGATGTTAATGAAGATGGTTGTCTTAAAACCGTGGGAACATTTTCAAATGACGCATTAATTTGTAACGATGCTTGGACATAGAAACACAGCTCGGGTATGTTGATTCACATCTGATAGAAATATATTCATTTCTTGTTCTTCTTGTTCTTGTCCTTCTTCTCGCCCTCTTCTTCTTCTTCTTTTTCTTCTTCTTCTGCTTCTGCTTCTTCCTCTTCTCCTTCTTCTTCTTCTTCTTCTTCTTCTTCTTCTTCTTCTTCTTCTTCTACTTCTTCTTCTTCTTCCCCCTCCTCCTCTTCTCCTCCTCCTCCTCCTCCTCCTCCTCCTCCTTCTTCTATCATCTTCTTCTTCTTCTCCTTATCCTCCTTCTTCTTCTTTCTCCTCCTCCTCCTCCCCCCCTTCTTCGTCTTCTTCTTCTTCTCCTTCTCCTCCTTCTTCTTTCTCCTCCTCCTCCTCCTCCTCCTCCTTCTTCTTCTTCTTCTTCTTCTTCTTCTTCTCCTTCTCCTCCTTCTTCTTTCTCCTCCTCCTCCTCCTCCTCCTCCTTCTTCTTCTTCTTGAGGGGTAAGACTTCATCACTTCATATCTCCTGTGACGAAGCAATTAAGATGATTATGAATATTCACATAACTGACATAACGCATCATAAACAGAGAGAGAGAGAGAGGCAGAAAATATCATGATCGACACGCATGTCACACGCCAACAGTTACAAGAATATATTTGTGCATTAATGATTATATATCTAAGAAGATAAAGAAGACGAAGAAGAAGAAGAAAAAGGAGAACAGAATATTAATGATAACGTGCGCATATATTTAACAGTGCCACTCTGACATGCACGCGTAACGTTGACACGCGCTGTTCATGTCCAGCACCAAGAGGCACACCTCTTTCTCTCTTTCCTTCTCTCTCTCTCTCTCTCTCTCTCTCTCTCTCTCTCTCTCTCTCTCTCTCTCTCTTTCTCTCTATTTCTCTCTCTTTCTCTCCCTCACTCCGTCTTTCTCATTAACTCTCAATTCATCCAGATCTTCGTCCTGTATCTTTGACTAACAAACACGCCATGAGATATCAAAAAGAGGCGAGGCACCCCGAAGGCAGCTGTGGCTAGAGGCGATGGGCAGGGCCAGGGCACAGCAGCAAGGCCACAGCAGTAAGAGCACACCATTAACGGCACAGCAGAAACAACACACCATTAAGAGCACACGGGCACACCACCAACAACACAGGAAGTGCACATCAGTAAGGGCACAGCACAGCATGGGCATTACTGCAACGGCGGCGCAGCAGTAAGGGCACAGCATCAACGGCACAGCAGGGACACAGCAGCCCCACACAGCTCGACCGCCAACCTCGCCCCGGCCTCTCGGAAACAGGTCGACTTCCAGCGGCGTCCTCGGACCGAGGCGGAGGCATTGTAGGTCGGGTCTCCGGACGGGTCTTCCAGGTAAGAGGGGGCGCAGGTCGGGCGGTCGGGCGGTCGGCCCCTCGTACGTCAAGGCGGCCGCTTAATCCGGGATCTGAAGGACCGACATACCCGACAACAGCGCCCGACTCTTCCGACCGCACACAAGTCTCCGGAACCTCGAGGAATGGGTGAAATGCGCGTCGGAATCTGCGGCATTCTTCGGGCGGACGGAGGCACAATGGCGTCTTCTTCCAAATGAGAAGATCCAATTATTCAATGCTTAACTAGGAAGAAGATGATGGAAAGAAGAAGAAGAAAAAAAGGAATAGAGAAGAGAAACTATCGATAATGATCTTCATTGCATGGTTATCACATATGAATCAATTCGTGCAAAGTGTACCAGTAACGAGAACAAAGTGAAAATCTACCCTCCCCCTCCCCGCCCCCCCAAAAAAGGGGGCCATTTATACAACCATGAAATCGCACTAAGTCTTCTACCCCCTACTCCCTTCTCCCCCTTCCACCCCTTCACCCCCTTTCCCCCTCAACTCTCCACCCTTCCCACCTCCCCCTTCCCTTCCCCCAACCCCCTCCACCTTTCTTCCTCCCCCCCAACATCACCCTCCAAAATAGCCGCTCGTAAACGCTTCCCGACGGAGATGAGAACCACTCCATGAGGGCGAATTTTTCCCGTCGAGGAGCAGGTTCCTCTAGCCTCCTCCAGCGTGAATAAGGACGAGGAAGAGGAGAAGGAGAGGGAGAAGGATGAGGGGGAGGGGAGGTGTAGGGTCAAAAGAGAGAGAAAAAGATTGAGAGAGAAAAATAGATAGATAGATAGATAGATAGATGGACAGAGAGAGAGAGACACACACAGAGAGGGAGAGAGAGAAAGAGAGAGAGAGATAGATAGATAGATAGATAGATAGATAGATAGAGAGAGAGAGAGAGAGAGAGAGAGAGAGAGAGAGAGAGAGAGAGAGAGAAAGAGAGAGAGAGAGGGCAAAAGAGAAAGAGAAATAGATATAATAAATAAATAGACAAATAGAGACAGATATATAAATAGATAGATAGACAAACAGATAAAGAGAGTTGTGAGCTCTGAAGGGGTCACGGAAAATAAACCGTTGCTGTAGTAGGAAGGGGGGAGGGGGGGAGAGGTGAAAGGGCACGGGAGTCGAGTGAAGAAAGGGATCTTCATGGGATTATAGACATCGGGTCGTCTCAATATTGGCGAAGGTGTGTGACAGAGGAGAGAGCGGCATGGTTGAGGAGGAGGGAGGAGGAGGGGAGGGGAGGGGGGGAGAGGGAGGGAGGAGGAGGGGGAGGGGGGGAGGGAGAGGAGGAGGGAGGGGGAGGGGGAGAGGGTGGAGGAGGAGGGGGGGGAGGGGAGAGGGAGGAGGAGGAGGGGGGAGGAGGGGGAGGGGGAGGAGGAGGAGGAGGGGGAGGAGGAGGAAGAGGGAGGAAAAACAGGAGGAGGAGGAGGAGGAGGAGGAGAAACAGGAGGAGGAGGAGGAGGAGGAGGAGGAGGGGGAAAAAACAGGAGGAGGAGGGAGAAAGAAGAGGAGGAAGAGGAGGAGGAGGAAGAGGAGGAAAAACAGGAGGAGGAGGAGGAGGAGGAGGAGGAGGAGGAAGAGGAGGGGGAGAGGGAGGAGGAGGAGGAGGAGAAAGAGGAAGAGGAAGAGGAAGAGGAGAAGGAAGAGGAAGAGGAGGAGGAGGAGGAGGAGGAGGAGGAATTAGGACGATGAAGGAAGGAGGAGGAGGAGGAAGATGGAGAAGACGTTGGAGAAGAAGAAGAAAAAAAAGAAGAAAAGAAGAAAACACAGGAAGAAGAACAGAAGAAAAACGGAAAAAAAAGAAAACACAAGAAGAAGAAGCAGAAGAAGAAAAAGAAAAAACACAGGAAGAAGAAGCAGAAGAAGAAAAATAAAAAACACAGGAAGAAGAAGAAGCAGAAGAAGAAAAATAGAAAACCCAAGAAGAAAAAGCAGAAGAAGAAGAAAAAAGAGAGAAAAATCGGAAAGCAGACCAAAGCCCAGCCACCGCCCGGCGCGACGGCACTCACAGCCAACCGTGAATGAACTGGGGTTAATGGGTTTGAAATTTGTATGGGCATGAAGGGGGGGGGGGGCATTGACAAAGGGGTGGGGCGAGGAAAGTGTTCGCTGAAGGCCCATTTGGTGTGGAATTCCCTCAGAATGGACCTTTAGATCGTTGCGTTGCGGGTCCTTTTTCCAGTTCGAGATGGTTTTTGAGAAACTGCTGGGGTGACAAGTGCTTGAGCCTCAGGGAAGGTGAATTTATGTGATGGGAGAGAGGGGGGGAGAGAGAGAGAAGAGAGAGTGAGAGAGAGAGAGAGAGAGATAGAGAGGGGGGGGGGATGGAGAAGGAGAGAGAGATAGAGAGAGAGAGAAGAGATAGATAGATAGATAAAGAGAGGGGGGGGGAGATGGAGAAGGAGAGAGAGATATATATAGAGAGAAGAGATAGATAGATAGATAAAGAGAGGGGGGGGAGATGGAGAAGGAGAGAGAGATATAGAGAGAGAGAAAGAGAGAGAGAGAGAGAGAGAGAGAGAGAGAGAGAGAGAGAGAGAGAGAGAGAGAATGAGAGAGAGAGAGAGAGAGAAAGAGACAAACACACAGACAAATAGACAGACACACAGACAAATAGAGAGAAAAACAGAGATATAAATAAATAAATAAACAGATGAAAAAAGTGACGCATACCTTCTCGAAACAAGTTGCAATACGGCAGCAAAAAGAACAAACTGGAATCGGAAATGTCACCCGGATGCCAACCGCCAGCATTCGGCACAGACGCGGCATTTCCGTCCAAGGAAGAATTCGAAGAACAAGGTCATTCTTCTTATTGTTATTCTTAACGCCGTTGGTTTCTTGAGTGAGCGTAACCGAGGTCCTCACCGCTGAAGATTTTTGGGTTCTTGAAGATATTCTTATATATAGTAAGGATGGAGGGAGAGAGAGGAAGGGAGGGAGAGAGGACGGAGAGGGAGAGAGTAAGGGATGGAGAGGGAGAAGGAGAGGGAAGGAAGGAGGGAGGGAGAGAGAAAGAGATAGATAGATAGATAGATAGATAGATAGAGAGAGAGAGAGAGAGAGAGAGAGAGAGAGAGAGAGAGAGAGAGAGAGAGAGAGAGAGAGAGAGAGAGAGAGAGAGAGAGACAGACAGACAGACAGAAAGAGAAAGGCAGAAAGAGAAAGAGAAAGAAAGTATGAAAGAGAAATACAGACCGAGAGAGAGAAAAAAAAAGAGCAACAAACAAACACACAGACAAACAGACACCCAGAGAAAGACATACAGACAGACAGACAGAGATTGTCTTCTCAGCTCCCTTGAGACAGCCCGAAGGAGAGGTAGTGACGCGGCAAGGCTTCTCAAGGAGAGGCGGAGTGTTGACATTGGCAACAAAGGGAGGGATGATCCATTGATTAATCTTGCCTCTTGATTGATTCCATTTTGGGCGCGAGGGATAATAAGCGAAAGGAAGATGGAATTTAGCTGTGGAAAGGAGTCTTCAAACTTTCCATGTCTGATTTAGAGATGGACGAATGTGGGACACATAGTTGAATAGATAAATAAAAAAAAAAACAAGATAAATAGACATATAGATAAGTAGATAAATGAAATAAAATAAACAGATAAATGAAATAAAATAAACAGATGAATAAATACAAAAACAAACAGACAAATAAATAAATAATGAGAAACAACAATAATAAAAATCACTTCTATCTCCTGACGAAGCACCAGCAGGATACCCGTCAACCCCCCCCCCCCCGCCCTCCACGGCCTCCTGACACCAACCCAGTCCACCTGACGAGGACCTGAGTCTTCACCTTTGTCCTCAGGTTCCCTTCAGATCACAAGAAGATTGGGAACCGCGGCCCTTAAGTGGATAACCCGTTTCATTGGGGCAGATCTTACCGTCTCTTTGCTCTGAGGATCGTTTCTTCAAGGGGGTGGGGGGGGGGAGATGTGTGTTTGGGGGGTGGGGGAGTGTTGTGTTAATAGATGGTGCTTGGAGGAAAGTCTTCGGGAGGAAAATATATATGGGGGAAGGTATGGGGGAGGGTGTAGATGGTAGTGTTAATAGATGGTGCTTGGAGGGAGGGCTTCAGGAGGAAAATAGATAATGGTGAAGGGGTAATACGGTTGGTTAGCGGGTAGAAAAAAAGGGAAAATGATAAAAGTGATACTGCTATTGCTACCGGTAATGATTGTGATAATAGTATTAATGATAATAGCAGTAATGATGATAATATTAATAATTATAATACTAATAATGATTATGATAATACTGATACTACTACTATTGCCTCTACTATTATTAATGATAAAAATAATAATGATAATGATATTAATAATAATAACAATAATAATAGTGATAATAATAATAATAATAATAATAACAATAATAATAATAATAACAATAATAATAATAATAACAATAACAATAACAATAACAATAACAATAATGATAATAATGATAATAATAATAATAATAATACCAATAATAATAATACCAATAACATGTATGAATATAGGTATATATATATATAAACATGCATATGTATATGTACACATCCATCCACACGTACATCATATCCTGCCTTACACCCTTACGCGTGTCCTCAGCCAAGGCGGTTGGGCGGTTACAGCCGAGGTCCCAGGCGGGTGGGACGGCACGGAGAAGGCGCATGCGTGGCCGCGGCAGGTCTGAAAGGGAAGATAATGTTTGTAAAGCACGTCATATGGAGGTGTATTTGGTGGGTGGGGGTAGGGGGGTGAGTTAAGGGTTGTAGATGGAGAAGGAGGGGAGGGAGGGAGGGAGGGAGGGTGTTTAGAGGGAGGGAGGGAGGGAGGGTGTTTAGGGGATTAGGGGGGGAAGGGGGGAAGGAGGAGAGGGTGGGAGGGAGGGAGGGAAGAAAAGGGGAGAGGGAGGGAGGGGGAGGGGGAAGGGAGGGAGAGAAAGAAGATAGAGGGTGGGAGGGAGAGAAGATAGAGGGAGGGAGGGAGGGAAGGGAGGAGGGAAGGGATGGAGAGAAGGGGGAGGGAAGGGAGGGAGGGAGGGAGGGAAGGGGGTTCGATTCCTGGTTTTTACCGCGCGGTGGTGACATACGAGAAACTTCCGGTTCATTGTCGTCTTTTCGAAACCCGTTCCTGCGCTTCGCTCCCTGGGTGCCTCTTGTCACCCTCCCTCTCTCCCTCTCTCTTTTTTCTCTCTCTTTCCCTTTTTCTCTCTCTCTCGTTTTCTCTCTCTCTCTCTCTCTCTCTCTCTCGCTTTCTCTCCCTCTCTCTCTCTGTTTTCTCTCTCTCTCTTTCGCTCTCTATCTCTCTCTCTCTCTTTGTCTCTATCTCTCTCTCTCTCTTCCCCCCCCCACTCGTCTCTTTCTCTCTCGCTCCCTGGATGCTTGCCTACCTTTCTCCCTCTCTCCCTCTTTTCTCTCTCGCTTCCTATCTCGTTCTCCCTCGTTGCTTGTCTCCCTCTCGTTCTCCCTCTCTCCCTCACATCTTCCTCTCTCTCCTCCTGCCCTCCGAAAATCTTGCCTCGCGCCTTCTCCCTCGTCACTTCGGAAAGCGTGTGAAGCAAGGCGCGTGAAGCAAGGCGAGTGAAGCAAGGAGAGTGAAGCAAGGAGAGTGAAGCAAGGCGTGTGAAGCAAGGCGTGTGAAGCAAGGCGTGTGAAGCAAGGCGTGTGAAGCAAGGCGAGTGAAGCAAGACGTGTGAAGCAAGGCGTATGAAGTAAAGCGTATCTGGTCGCCAAGGATATATCTTCAGCTTACGTCCTTCGTTATGTTTTAAGAGATAATGTTTTAACATATGAAAAAAGTGCGTTTTCAATTCTGACTAAAATCATTGTCCTTTATTTGAATATTTACCTCTGGACTGGGAGACATACATGCATGCATGCACACACACACACACACACACACACACACACACACACACACACACACACACACACACACACACACATATATATATATATATATATATATATATATATATATATATATATATTCATACATACATACATACATACATACACATATACGTACATACATACATACAAGCATACGTACTTGCATCCATCCATTCAACATTCATATACACAATTTACAATACAGGCACAAAATACATACACACACGACATACATACACATATATATATACATCTACAAACACACATACCTTCTCTGATCACTTTCAAAGAGACCTTTAGAAGAATGACACTCTTAAAGTTTTCCTCATGGCACGCGTAACATATGCCTCCTCCTCTGCTCGCAAACACGAAAAGCGAGAGAAAAAACAACAGACTTTGGATGAGCAACCCACCAGAGACTCAGGCTATGTTAAGAGAGATGACTAGAGAGAAGTGTGATGGTCGCTAATCGCACGGTAACGAAATGTTAAAATTTCTCACGATGATCATTTTTTTCGCTATGTCCCTGTCTCTGTCTCTCTGTCCCTGTCTCTGCCCCCCCTCTCCCTCTCTCTCTCTCTCTCTTTGTCTCTTTCTTGGCCTATTTCTCTCTCTGTGCCTCTGTCTCTGTCTCTCTGTTTCTCTCTCTGTCTTTGTTTTTCCTCTCTCTCTCTTTCTCTCTCTCTCTCTCTCTCTCTCTCTCTCTCTATCTCTCTCTCTCTGTCTCTCTCTCTCTCTGTCCCCCTTTCTCTCTTTCATCTACTAACAACAAACACACTACTTTGA
Source organism: Penaeus monodon (assembly GCF_015228065.2). Taxonomy (NCBI): domain Eukaryota; kingdom Metazoa; phylum Arthropoda; class Malacostraca; order Decapoda; family Penaeidae; genus Penaeus; species Penaeus monodon. Next base: position 52,718,926 of record NC_051388.1, on the reverse strand, counting down.
CAGAAGTTATTACGAACCACACTCAGTCTCCAAATATTACTACCATTAATCAAAAACAAAAGAAAGTACGTTCCCAGCACTCGAAATACCAACATCTTCTTATCCTTTTTTTCTTTTTTTAATTCATCAATATCCATATGCTTTTACTCATCCACAAAATTCATAAAACACATTTCACTGACTGGCAACGGCTATAAAGCAATAGAATTCGTCCACTTGTGTTACGAATCTCGGGGTGACGTGGACTGAAAAAAAAGGAAAAAAAAAAAACGAAGCGTGTTTCCTGCGTCGAACAAAAAGGTAGCGAAATGACGAAGAGGAGAGAGAGGAGATAAAAGGAAGAATGAGAAAAGGGGAAGAAAGAAACACACCAGAACGACCAGAGGAAGTGATAAAAGGATGAGCAAAAACAGGAAAGAAGAGGAGGGAAGAGGAGAGGAGAGAGGAGAGAGAAGAGAAGAGAAGAGAAGGGAAGAGAAGAGAAGATATCAGAAGAGAAGACGAAAGGAGAGGAGAGGAATGAAGAGAGACGAGAAGAGAGGAGAGGAAAAAAGCAGGGAGAAGAGAAGAGAGGTGAAAATGAGATGAAAGAAGAGAAAGGAAGAGAAGAAAAGAAAAACAAAGAGAAGAGAAGAGAAGAGAAGAGAAGAGAAGAGAAGAGAAGAGAAGAGAAAAGAAAAGAAGACGAGAGGAGAAAAGAAGAGAGAAAAGAGGACAGAAAAGAGGAGAGAGAATGGAGGAAAAGAGAAGAGGAGAGGAGAGGAGGAGAGGAGAGAGAAAAAGAAGAGATTAGAGTAATCGCTGTACCACTTCCGGGTTGTTAGGATGAGGGGGGGGGGGTAAAGAGGGGTAGGGGGGGCGTCAATAGTAAGGTTCTGCCCCGAGTGTCCTTTGGAGGAGGCCCCTGGGGGGGGAGGGGGGCAGAGGATGGGCAGAGAGTGGGCAGAGAGTGGGCAGAGGGTGGGCAGAGAGTGGGCAGAGAGTGGGCAGGGGGTGGGCAGAGAGTGGGCAGAGGGTGGGGAAAGAGTGGGCAGAGGATGGGCAGAGGGTGGGCAGAGAGTGGGCAGAGGGTGGGCAGAGAGTGGGCAGAGAGTGGGCAGAGGGTAGGCAGAGAGTGGGCAGAGGGTGGGCAGAGGGTGGGCAGAGGATGGGCAGAGGGTGGGCAGAGAGTGGGCAGAGAGTGGGCAGAGGGTAGGCAGAGAGTGGGCAGAGGTGGGCAGAGGGTGGGCAGAGGATGGGCAGAGGGTGGGCAGAGAGTGGCAGAGGGGCAGAGAGTGGGCAGAGAGTGGGCAGAGGGTGGGCAGAGAGTGGGCAGAGAGTGGGCAGAGAGTGGGCAGAGGGTGGGCAGAGAGTGGGCAGAGGATGGGCAGAGGGTGGGCAGAGAGTGGGCAGAGGGTGGGCAGAGAGTGGGCAGAGGATGGGCAGAGAGTGGGCAGAGAGTGGGCAGAAGATAGGCAGAGAATGGGCAGAGGATGGGCAGAAGGTGGGCAGAGGGTGGGCAAAGAGCGTATAGGTGGGCAGAGGATGGGCAGAGGATAGGCAGAGGATAGACAGAGAGTGGGCAGAGACTGGGTAGAGAGTTTGCAGAGGGTGGATAGAGAGTGGGGAGAGGGTGGGCAGAGAGTGGGCAGGTGGGCAGAGAGTAGAAATATAGTGGGCAAAGGAAGATAGCGAGCAGAGAATGAACAGAAAATAACCAGAAGTGGGCACAGCAACATCCAGAAGTGGGCAGAGAATACCCAAAGGCGGGCAGAGACAGGGCAGAGGGTGGCACCTCCCCCCTCCCCCCCTCCGGATTATCTCAATGGGGAGGAGGAGGGGGGGGAGGGGCAGTTTCTTCCTTCAAAGCGGCAAAGCGGATACAATCTGCTTCGTAAGTGGAACATCCTCCGCCTTTTCACTCGGATATCCTGTGTCTTTTATTCGGTCGGGGTTAAAGAGAAATAAAATGAACGAAAGAAATACGAAAATACGAAGAGAGAGAAAAAAAAAGAGAGGGGGGGGGGGAAGTGATGAAGAGAAGGCGGGGTTAAAAAGGAAAATAAATGAAAATAAATCAAAAGAGAAAATGGAAGAAAAGGGATAAAAAGAAGGGATGGAGAGAGGCCGGGGTTAAAGAGAAATAAATAAATGAATAAAAAGAGAGAAAATACAAGAAGAAAAAAAGATGAAAAAGAAATAAAGAGAGGTCGGGACCAAAAAAGAAATAAAAAGAAAGAGAGTTAAAGAGATACAAAAATAGAAGGAGAAGACAAAAAAAAAAAAAAATGGTGAAGAGAGGTCAGGGTAAAAAAAAAAGAAAAGAAAAACGAAAAATAAATAAATAAAAAAAAGTAATGAAAAAGAGGTCGGGGGGTGGGGGGGGGGAGATAAAAATGAATAAAATAAGAGAAAATGGAGGAGAAAAAAAAAAAAGTGATAAAGAGAGGTCGGGGTTAAAGAGAAATAAAAACTGAAATAAATAAGAGAAAACGAGAGAGAAGAAAAAAGAAGAAGAAGAAGAAGAAGAAGAACAAGGGGAGAGAGAGAGAGAGAGAGAGAGAGAGAGAGAGAGAGAGAATAAAATTAATAGATATGGATACAAAATCTATTCAATATAAGGTTTAGGAAGAAATATAATCAAATATAAGTATCATTATCTTTTCCAGAATAGAAATTATAAGTCTATTTACATCAACAAAAAAACATATAATTGTAAAAGAACATAAATCAACCCCCCCCCCCCCAAAAAAAAAAAAAAAAAAAAAAAAAAAAAAAATATATATATATATATAGTATATATATATATAATACTATATATATATATATATATATATATATATATATATATATATATATATATATATATATATATATATAACTGAATAAATAAATAGATAAATTAAGTTGCAGAGAACAATATGAACACAAAATAAACAAGATTATTTAATTCTGATGTAATTTCTAGAGAGTTTCAATATGTAGTAATATTAACTGAAAATAGTGACTGAAAAAGGTATATTAATCGTAACATATGCAACATTTTGCATGTAAAAGTAATTCTGTTTTAATTAAATGTATGATATTTTATTTCATTATCATTATCATTATTGTTGTTTTTATTATTTTTTTATTATTCATTCGATGAAGTAATAGACCGTTATGCTATGATACTAAATTTTAAAAATATTATGATAATATTATTTTTGAGAACGATTTTATTCTGTCATAATCTTAGTACGAATATTTTTTTTCTTTTTCTGAATTTCTTATTTTTAATTTCCTTTGAAAAATGTCTTGGTGTATTTGGATTTCTTTTAAATGTCAGTTTATATAATTGACTTACATATTATGTAAACACCTTTATATATATATACATATATATATATATATATATATATATATATATATATATATATATATATATATTTATTTATTTATTTATTATTATTTTTTGTGTGTGTGTCTTTTATTACCATTATTATTCTTTATTCACCAAAATACAGAGTAATTTCTTTTGATATGTAAAAGGTATGATATGTGAAAAGGCTGATAAAATATTACATACAGATAGAAATGAAAATTATTAATACACCCATAAAGATAAATGAATTAAGTAAATTTTGAAATAAAGATTCGGCTAAATATCTTTTTCCTAAATATATTTCTTTCTAAATATCTTCTTCGTAAATATCTTTTTCTAAAATATTTTTTTCATACACATCTTTTTCCTGAATATCTTTTTTTTTCTAAGTATCTTTTTCCTAAAAATCTTTTTCCTAAATATCTTTTCCTTGGTATTTTTTTCCTAAATATCTTTCTCCTAAATATATCTCTTTCCTCAACATTTTTTCTTTCTCCAAAACATCTTTCTCCTAAACATATGTGTTCCCAAAATGTCTCTTTCGAAAACATCTTTCACTTAAACATATCCCTTTCCAAAACATCTTTCACCTAAACATCTTTCACCTAAACATATCTCTCTCCAAGACACCTTTCACCTAAACATCTTTCACCTACACATATCTCTCTCTAAGACACCTTTCACCTAAACATCTTTCACCTACACATCTCTCACCTACACATATCTCTCTCTAAGACACCTTTCACCTAAACATATCTTTCACCTAAACCTCTCTTCCTTCTAACTCGATTTAGCGGCGTCCATTTTGTACGAGGCAGGTGGTGTGACGAAGAACCCCAGCGCCTTTTCCCATCATTACGCGAAGACCCAGCTGCAGGAGTCACGGCCGACGACGCCATAAGCCTCCTCGGTCTCCTATTGGCTGGCGGAAGGAGTTCCTCGCCCGGGGTTTATGCACTGCTGTTTGGTAAGTGGATTAGAGGAAACGCCATTTTTCTTTAATTTTCTTTCTTTTTTTTAATTTTTTTTTTTTTTTTTGAAATTATGTTTTATTTTTTGTTTTTGTGTTTTATGTTTTATGTTGTTTTCGAAATTATTATTGTTATTACTATTATTTTATTATTATTATTATTATTATTATTATTTTTTGAGAGGGGGCGTAAAGGAGATGGGGGTGTTAATCTATTTTTTTTGGGGGGTGTTAATTATTATTATTATTTTTTTAAATTTCTTCATTTATGGAAACGCCATTTTTATTTTATATTATATATTTATTTGTTTATCATTTATTGAGTAATTAATTATTATTATTATTGTTATTTTTATTATCATTATTATTATTATTATTATTACTATTATCATTATTATTATTATTATTATTATTATTATTATTATTACTATTATTACTATTATTGTTATTATTATTATTAATATCATTACTATTACTATTATAATTGCTATCGTTATGACAGTTATCATAATCATGTTAATTAGGTTAAAGGAAACGCCATTTTCTTTTCTTTTTTGAGAAAGGGGGGGGGAGAGGTGGTTAGGACGGGGGTAGCAGCTAATGAATTTGAATACCTTGGTTTAAATAACTCGCAATGGTTTATGAGCTGCTATTCAAACCACGAGAATTTTCAATAGGGTTTTATCGATTCGTAAGCGATAGGCAGACGATAGAAATTATTATTGTTTATAAGGGATACGAACGTAATGGTTTATGAGCTGCGATTTAAACCACACGAATTTTATCGATTCGTGAATGACAGGCAAGGCGATTAGAATTATTCGTTACGAAATCTACTTTCTTATATATATATATATATATATATATATATATATATATATATATATATATATATATATATATATATATATATATATATATTAGGTTTTAATTCTTTCAGGTAAGAGTGGGGTCCTTTCGTGATGATGTAGGCCTACAATTTTCATTTTATTTATTTATATATTTACTTTTTATCCGCTGAAAATAGATCAGATAATATACATGAAATATTTTATTATTCAATAATAATGAAGATATCACAATTACTCGATTCAATATGTGTCTCTTTCAAAACGATAACAGCGCTAATCACATCAGAAATTGGAACTAAAGCTTCTAAGATTTTATTTGAAGGATTCTGCCGACTCAAAAAAAAAAAAAAAAAAAAAAAAAAAAAAAAAAGTAGTAATGTTTTTCGTTATATTCAATAATTGGCGGAATATTTTTTTGCGCTATGAATACAAATTAAGATGATTTAAACGTCGCTAAATCATTCACATTTCATGTTTGCGTAAATGCATGCGCACACGCATACACACACACGCACACGCACACACACACACACACACACACACACACACACACACACACACACACACACACACACACACACACACACACACACACACACACACACACACACACACACACACACACAAGCATATACCACACACACACACACACACACACACACACACACACACACACACACACACACACACACACACACACACAAATGCATTCACACAGATACGACTTTAGCGACTGAATTGTTTTGTGTCAACAGGAAAGAATTATATATAATACTATAAATGACTATGTACATTTAATAAATTAATTATGTATATTTATTTACTCAACATTTATTTATATATTCATTTATTTTTTTAGCCTATCTATCTATCTATCTATCTATCTATCTATCTGTTTATCAATCTCATTACCTGTTTATCTATCTATCAATCTATCTATCAGTCAATCATTCTATCTATGTATGTATATATTTATCCTTTTATTAATTTACTTATTTATTTATTCATTGTATTTACTCTCTAAATGAACGTCTGAACTGTTCAGAAATTTAGAAATTTAGAAGTTCTTATCCATTCATTTTTTCCTCTAAATGAACTGTTTAGAAATTTAGAAGATCCTATCTATTTTTTTTTCTCTCTAAATTAACGTCTGAACTGTTTAGAATGTCCCATTTATCGTATATTTTCTGTTTAGAAGTTTAGAGACTTAGAAGTTTCTATTTATGATAATTTGTCTCTCTAAATGAACGTTCCCTTAAACCCTCAGAGACAAGCGACAGACAGGAACGCGAAGCAGTTATCACGCGTCGCTTCCTCGAGCTGCCGAGGACCGCAGCCACGCAGGTCGGTCGCGTCTCCCCTTCCCCTCCCCTCTTCCCTCCCTCTTCCCTCCCCTCTTCCCTCCCCTCTTCCCTCTTCTTTTTCTTCCCTCCCTCTTCCCTCCCTCTTCTATCTTCTTCTTTTTCTTCCCTCTTTCCTCTTCCCTTCCCTCTTCAATCTCTTCCCTCCGTTCCCTCCCTTCCCTCTCTTCCCTCTTCTCTCTCTTCCCTCCCCTTTCCTCCTCTCCCCCCTCTTCCCTTCCCCCTCCACCTCCCCCTTCTTCCGCTGCTTCTCTCCCTCCTTCCCCACTTTTTCCTCCCTGTTTCTCTTCCTTCCCTCGTTCTTTGGTTCTGTCGTTTGCCTTTCTCTTTCCGTTTTTTTTCTCTCGCTTTTTTCCTTTCCTCGTCCTCTTCCTCTGCTTCCCTCCCCCTTTCTCCCCTTCCACTTTCTTCCCCATCCCTCCCACCCCACCCCTTCCCTCCCTCTCCCTCTGCTTCCTTACCCTCCCCTGCCCTCCCCCTTCCCTCCCCTTCCCTCCCCCTTCCTTACCATCCCCTTCCCTCCCTCCCCCATACTTTCCTTCCCCCCTCCCTCCTTCCCCCCCCCCCTCCCCCGTCCTCCCCCCCCCCCCCCGCTACTTCCTCCCGCACTACCTGCCGCGCCGCACGTGCTGCCGCCTCCTCCCCTCCCCCCGCCCCACCCACACCGCCCCCCACCCCTGGCCACCTGTCTCGCCGTGACCGCCGGGCAGGTGCGTCGGGCCGGCCGTGCTTTGGGACGGCCGTGCTTTGGGACGGCCGTGCTTTGGGACGGCCGTGCTTTGGGACGGCCGTGCTTTGGGACGGCCGTGCTTTGGGACGGTTTCTCGATACTGAAAACACGAGGGAGGGAGGGAAAGTGGGGGTGATAATGGGGAGGAGGGGTGGAAGGAGGGAAGGGAGGGAGGAAAGGGAGGGAACGGAGGGAGGGAAAGGAGGGAACGGAGGGAGGGAGAGAGGGAAGGGAGAGAGGGAAGGGAGGGAGGGAAGGAGGGAGGGAAGGAAGGAGAAGGAGGGAAGGGAGGGAGGGAAGGAGGGCGGGAAGGAGAGACGGAGGGGGGATAATGGGGGAATGGAAGGAGAGGGAGTGATAATGGGAGGATGGAAGGAAGGAAGGAAGGGAGGGAAGGAGGAAAGGAGAGGAGATAATAGGAGGGAAAAAAGGAAGGGAGGAGGGAGGGAAAGAGAAGAGTGATGGAAGGAGGGAATAAGACATTCACGAAAAGAAAAAGACAAGGAAGGAAGGAAAGAGAGAAGGAAAATAGGCAAAATCTGGTCACTTTTAAGAACCTTTTCTTACCAATCTTATCCAAAGACCACAGCGGGATTCAGATGGACCCAAGAAATCCACGAAAAGCGTCTTCATTCCGAGACAGGATGTGGGGAGGGGGGAGGAGGGGGGGGACTGGGGAGGGGGGAGGAGGGGGGGAACTGGGGAGGGAGAAGGAGGGGGGGAACTGGGGAGGGGGAAGGGGGGGGGAGGAGAGGGAGAAGAAAGGGGGGAGAAGGGAGGAGGGGAGAAGGGAGGGGGGAGGAGGGGGAAGGGGAAGGGAGGGGGAAGGAGGGGGGGAGGTGAGAGGGGAAGGGAGGAAGTGGGAGAGAGAGGAGGGAGAGAGAAGGGGGAGGGAGGGGGAAGGGAGGGGAGAAGGGAGGGGCAAATGGGGGAAGGGGGGAGGGAAGCGTGTGTCGGCGCCATTTTCCAGCGCGTGCACCGCTCGTGGATCCGGAAGCTGCCACATGCCGCCACATTGCGAATTTATAACTCCTTTTTGGTGATTTTTTTTTTTTTTTTTTTGAAAATCTGTTTTCGCTATTTCTCTTTATCTGTTCTTATCTCTCTCTCTTTCTCATTCTCTTTATCTCTATCTTTCTCTTCATATCTCTCTCTCTCTTCTTATATATCTCTCTTCTTATCACTATTTCTCTCTCTCTCTCACTCATCTTCCCTCTCTCTCTCACTTTCTCTATCATTCTCTCCCTCTCCCTTTCTCTATCATTCTCTCCCTCTCCCTCTCCCTCTCCCTTCCCTCGCCCCCCCCCTCCACTCAACCCCCTACCCCCCGCCCCCGCCCCCCCCTCCCCAAAACCACAATATATCTCCGTCTCTCCGAAAATCGAGTCTTTTTTTAACCTCCACCTTCGTTCCGGCGGCCGTCGAAACCGCGCGAGCGTGACGTCACCACGTGCTCGGGGGCCAATCAGCGTCGTCGGCGGAAGAGCAATTAGCCAATCGCGTGCGGAGCGTGACGGGGGTGGCGGGTGCGCGCTCCTGCCGGAAATAGCGCGTGGCCGCCATTATCTCCGGGAGCGTCGGGGCTGCTGACGGCCCCCCCCCCCCCCCCGCGCGTCGTGAGTCGGTGCTCTATTCCCCTGCCAAAAAAAAAAAAAAAAAAAAAAAAAAAGAGAGGGGTTTATGTGCTTTTGCGATGCTCTTGACTTTTTTTCTTTTCTTTTTTTTTCTTCTTCTTCTTCTTCTTCTTCGTCTTCCTCTTCGTCTTTTTCTTCTTAATGTTCTTCTTTTTCGCCTTCCCCTTTTTCTCTTCCTCCTCCTCTTCCTTCTTCTCATCCTCACCCTTCCTGCTCCTCCTC